>NW_017671590.1:0-4121 GCF_001879085.1 Nicotiana attenuata
AGCCATAAAGAGATTGAATGTCACGACCCATTTTCGTAATAGGTCATGATCGGCGCCCAACGCCATTGCTAGGGCAAGCCAACGCGGAAAAAAATACAAATTAAACTTTCAATCACTTTAACCCCAAAATAATTGAAATAATTCTTTAAGTTGGAAATAGATTAGAAATGATGATAAAAATCATGATAATTATACAACCCCAAAATAATAACGTCTACTAATGTGTGTGCCAAGACCCGGTGTCACAAGTAGTGGGCAACTAGTAGAATGTACAACAAAATACACTACCCTACTGTCTGAACAGAATAGACAGCATAAATACATAAGAAAACTCCTTCAAGCTGCTGCACGGCACGGAAAGGAAAGCAGCTCACCGTAGGAGTATCAAATCTGCTCAGTGGTGCGCGCCCGACTGGTAGCCATATGTACCTGCCTCAGACCCTGTACAATTAAGTACAGAAGCGTAGTATGTACATAAACAATATGTACCCAGTAAGTATCCCGTCTAATCTAGAAGAAGTAGAGACGAAAGGTCGACTCAATACTTACTAGGGTTAATTAATACGAGAAGAGTTTATAATAAGCATGGATATCTCAAGTTATCAACATTTAGTAATCATGGAGTAACAGTTCTTTCCCAATCACTAACAAGGATGCTTGTCTATGGTCTAAGCAAATATGTAACTCAGCCCTCGAAGAATTTCTAAGCAAAACATGCGTAAATAATCACCGTGGGACGTACGACCCGATCCAACATAAAATAAACTGTGCACTGTCGAGGGTCGAACGGCTCGAACCATAGATGCATCTATTAACCCGCTCGCGAATCACCCGTGCGACGCGGTCAAATAGAAATAAGCTCATTAACAAGCAAAAATAACAATTAATATATATATATATATATATATATATATATATATGAGGAGTAATCATACACAGAAATACCAAATATTCTCCTTTAAAAGACCAAACAGGATAAGGGTCATTCTCTAGTCTCATTCTTCTTGCTCAAAATAGTTCATACGAATCCGAATTAATCAACACGTACTAGAATATCACGTAGAGCATGCTTATGGGTCCTAGACTATCCAGACTTAACATAATAGTCGCTACGTACGGACTCTCATCACCTAGTACGTACGTAGCCCCCGAATATAATGACAAATAATTCAATTATTATACCTATAGGGACAATTCCCTCTTACAAGGTTAGAAAGGAGATTCACCTCGCTCCAAAATGCACTTCCAATGCCAAGAACAAGTCCAAGCCCTCAATTCGGAGCCGAACGATCCCAAACTAATTAAACGAAGTAAGAAATAGTTAATATAGACTCATAAGATCGAATTCTAGCTATTTAAGCAATTTCCCAACCATTAACACAAGTTTCCCAAAATCCGACCCCGGGCCCACGTGCCCGGATTTCGAATTTTTTTGAAGGAAGTTGTTCTCTACAACCTAAGGATCAATAATATATGATTTCTAATTAATTCTATAACAAATTTCGTGGTTAGATCGAAGTTTTATTAAAACCCTAGGTCTTGCTCTAACCCCTTGATTTTACCTAACTTCTAGTATTTAATCTACCTAAAATACAAGTATTAAACTAAGGATGGGTGGAACAAACTTACCTCTTGATGCTAAGTGTCACACCTCCTTTTTCACCTACTGCACCCTATGAAGGGTATAATAAAAGGAGTTTTTCCAATTAAAGGACAATCGAAACGGGATTCATTTATTAAGAGATTCAGAGTCGCCACTTGGGAGATTTATGGTGTCCCAAGTCACCGGTTTGAATCCCGAATCGAGGAAAGGGTTTGACTCTGTTTAACAGTCGCGAACCAGAAATCCGGGTAAGGAATTCTGTTAACCCGGGAGAAGGGGTTAGGCATTCCCGAGTTCCGTGGTTCTAGCACGGTCGCTCAACTGCTATATTTGGCTAAAGTCTGATTTTAATACATGTTATCCTATTGCAACTTTAGAATTGTTTAACCGCTTTTAATTAGTTTTTATGAAAGTGAACGTCGTTTAAGAGCGTGTTTTTGGATCACGTCACATGAAATGCACCCGGATCCTTGACACCTCTTATTCAACATTTTGGGATTTGGATTTGGGTCGCATGAAATGCACACCCGTAGTTAAGAAGGTAAAATTATTAAAAAGCGCGCCTAAAGGGGCTAGCGTCTTGTTAACTTTGCGGGAGGCCATGAAAATTCGCTACATGGCACGTCCCGAATTTCTAAAATATTTTTAATAAAGCAATTAAAGAGGGCCACGCAATTTGTGATTTTATTTGGCACGGCGCACCTCAACTCCAATTTTTAAAGGAAAACTCAGACTAAACTTTGAGGGCCATAAATTGTACGTTTGGCTAATATGGTCCCCCTCAACTCATCAAAGGACTAATGTGAAGATAGTACCATATAGCATCCATTCAAAATTCCTAACCACTTAAAGAGAATCCGTATTGGCCTGTTATTATTATAGCTACTCACATGAATAGTCTGAGCCCATTGTAAACGGGTGAAAGCATACAGTAAAATCATAAAAGAATCCCTCTCAGTAGCAGACCACTTTTTCATGGGAGTACCACTTTCAAATATAAAAATCACCTCTTCTATACCTTACTCTTTAGGAAAATTCAGGTCATGGAACGTATGTAATAAGCAGTGACTCAAGTTCATACAACAAAGTTAGCTCAAAGGTTGCTAGCAACTTGTGTAAGAAGCTCTCAAAACAGAATAATGCAACTCATGGAAAACTAAAGACAATAAGCTAGTTATTTCACTTCTCAGAACATATGATCACTCTTGATAGCAAAAGAATCTAAGCACAGATTGCTATATGTTTTCAAAGAACAGCAGAACAATTCAGGCACTGACGGGCAGACGTACGACCCCAACAGAAAAGATGTCAAATCGTCCATCATAAACCCATTTCAAAGAGAGGAAGACAAACGACGCTTTCTGAAAATTGCACATGAATGCACCAGGTCTGGTAGACAATTGCCAAATCAAACAACCATAGCTAGACAAGTAGACTGCCCAGCTAACCAAAACCAATGCGAGCCCCAAAAGTACAGAATTTGCATTAAAAAGAACTGGGCAGATTTGCTTCTTAAATAATGCAAAACAAAGCAAGTGTTAAATAGCCTAATAATTCTAACAACTGCCCAAATTCAGAAGATATGGACATTGGAAATGCGACTAAATGCAGTAACGTACACTCAATACCTTCACAAACATATGTGATGAACACAGAATCACATGCAAGTTGTAGGAAAACCAACTGAACTATGTTAACCACAGATCTTATACCTTCGCGTCAACACCAAACAACTAACAAGATTATTTTGTTTTGAATTTGTGGGAGTAATTCATATAGGGCAAAAATCACGTGCTCACAATAGTTATTATTAATTGCTTGATTAATTTAATAAGATCCTTGATTAAATTTTGAGACTTGACATTGTGATGGAGATCATGATAATGAGAGTGAAGTTTCTTATAATTTAATCTAAATTTTGTCTTGATCGTAGGATTATTAATTTGGACATTAGTAATCCGGCTACATAGCCTTGGCTAAAAAGGAATCAGGTCAGTGTAGTTCAGGAAGGTCTGGTAGCTGGGACTACCATGAAGCTGTGGTTTCACTGCTGTTGCTGCTGCTACTGCTCGCTAACCTCCTTATTACACCGTGTCAAAATAAAAAGAAGCTAGCCTAAGCTATGATCTATGAATTACAAAAGATCCTATCTATATCTTCAAACTTGATCTTGTATTTCTTGTTGCCTTGTTGTATTGTATTCTCCCCGGCGATATCCTTTTATTGCTGCCTTGAATTGTGATCTGAGATGTTTTGCCCTTTCTCCAGGTGGCTGCCTGACTGCTGACTACACTTTGAGATGTTTTCCTTTCTCCGGGTGATGCTTGATCGCTGAACTCGAATGTATTCCCTGCTCTCCAGGCGGGTTCCTGATTGCTGTATTGAACGGTATTCCTCTGTTCTTCAGGTGGGCTCCTGATTGCTGAGACTTGAAATGTATGCCTCTGTTCTCCAGGCGGGCTCCTGACTTCAACAAAATAGACAAAAACAAAGAAAATCTCCTGCCCCAGTTTGGTGA
>NW_017671590.1:7950-10179 GCF_001879085.1 Nicotiana attenuata
CAGGCGGGCTCCTGACTGCGAATGGGATTTGGGCTTGGACTGGGCGGATTTTGGGGAAAATAGATTGGGCCTGGAAATTTAATTGTAAAAGCCCAAAATCAGACCTCTTTTTCATTTCTTTTTTCAAACTTAAAATAAATGAAATCCCAAATTAAATCATAAAACCAAATTAACCTATCAAAAATACTAATTAATTCTAAATAATAATTATCACAAATAATTAAAACCCAAATTAAAGGAACAACTATCAAAAATCAAAAACTAAAATTAAAAGGCGCAAAATAAGTTATTTTTGTGATTTTCCTTTTTATAAAACAACTTAATTACTGATTAATTCTTAAAAATGCAATCCTAAATGCAAATGCAATATATTTTTGTATTTTCATTAATTAAACAAAATTAACATGCGCAGACAAATGCAAACAATAACTAAAATGCTACAAAAATCCACGAAATCGCACACAATGAACAAAATTATTTTGTTTTGAATTTGTGGGAGTAATTCATATAGGGCAAAAATCACGTGCTCACAGCTGCCCCTCTTTGCTCGGAAACACGAAGAGTTTTCGTGCAAAGATAAGTGAGCAAATACGAGCGATTTTTGCCTGTTTGGATACTCCGTGTGAAGCATTTTTTTAAAAAATTTGACCGCACCCTGCTTCTGAGGCTGCATACATATCCTTGGCCAAAAAGGAATCAGGTCAGTGTAGTTCAGGAAGGTCTGGTAGCTGGGACTACCATGAAGCTGTGGTTTCACTGCTGTTGCTGCTGCTACTGCTCGCCGTGTCAAAATAAAAAGAAGCTAGCCTAAGCTATGATCTATGAATTACAAAAGATCCTATCTATATCTTCAAACTTGATCTTGTATTTCTTGTTGCCTTGTTGTATTGTATTCTCCCCGGCGACATCCTTTTATTGCTGCCTTGAATTGTGATCTGAGATGTTTTGCCCTTTCTCCAGGTGGCTGCCTGACTGCTGACTACACTTTGAGATGTTTTCCTTTCTCCGAGTGATGCTTGACCGCTGAACTCGAATGTATTCCCTGCTCTCCAGGCGGGTTCCTGATTGCTGTATTGAACGGTATTCCTATGTTCTTCAGGCGGGCTCCTGATTGCTGAGACTTGAAATGTATGCCTCTGTTCTCCAGGCGGGCTCCTGACTTCAACAAAATAGACAAAAACAAAGAAAATCTCCTGCCCCAGTTTGGTGACTGGGCATCATATTACGAGACATTAATAAGAATTTAAAAACTAAAACTTGAATTGTAATACCCCTGTTCTCCAGTCGGGCTCCTGACTGCTGAAACTTGAAATGTGTGCCTCCGTTCTACAGGCGGGCTCCTGACTTCAACAAAATAAACAACAAAGAAAATTTTCTGCCCCAGTTTGGTAACTGGGTACAGCATGTTATAAAATATTAAAAATTAAAAGCTAAAATTTGAATTGTACTTCCCTTGTTCTCCAGGTGGGCGCCTGACTGCTGAAGCTTGAAAAGTATTCCCTTGTTCTCCAGGTGGGCTCCTGATTGCTGAAACTTGAAATGTGTGCCTCTGTTCTCCAGGCGGGCTCCTGACTTCTGAAACTTGAAATGTATGCCTCTATTCTCCAGGCAGGCTCCTGACTTCTGAAACTTGAAAAGTATTCCCTTGTTCTCCAAGTGGGCTCCTGACTGCAACAAAACAAACAAAAAAAAAATTTCTGCCCCAGTTTGGTGACTGGGTGCAGCATGTTATCAAATATTAAAAGCTAAAATTGGAATTGTACTTCCCTTGTTCTCCAGGTGGGCGCCTGACTGCTGAAGCTTGAAAAGTATTCCCTTGTTCTCCAGGTGGGCTCCTGATTGCTGAACTTGAAAAGTATTCCCTTGTTCTCCAGGTGGGCTCCTGACTGCAATAAAATAAACAACAAAGAAAATTTCTGCCCCAGTTTGGTGACTGGGTACAGCATGTTATCAAATATTAAAAATTAAAAGCTAAAATTTGAATTGTACTTCCCTTGTCTCCAGGTGGGCGCCTGACTGCTGAAACTTGAAAAGTATTCCCTTGTTCTCCAGGTGGGCTCCTGATTGCTGAAGCTTGAAAAGTATTCCCTTGTTCTCTAGGTGGGCTCCTGATTGCTGAACTTGAAAAGTATTCCCTTGTTCTCCAGGTGGGCTCCTGACTGCAACAAAATAAACAACAAAGAAAATTTTTTGCCCCAGTTTGGTACTGGGTACAACATGTTATCAAAT
>NW_017671590.1:10833-18361 GCF_001879085.1 Nicotiana attenuata
GTTTCAATCAAAGAAAAATCTTGTCAATTTAAAAATGTGGTGGTTGGTTTGTGGCCTTGATTTTGAGGGCGATTGCTCCTTCGCTTCTCATGATGACTGACTTCCACTCGAGGACCTCGCTTGTTTATGGACTAACCTTTTTCTCTGCCGTCCTCATCACATAAAATACCTTTTCTCCGTTCAGACCCAATATCCTCTATTTGCATTGCATGAACTGGCACCTCCCCAGCCTTTGTATCTCACATGAATCCCAAAGCACGTCCATTGCCCCCACTCCGTGTGTATGCTGTTCTTTCTTGACTTAAACCACTGGCCTTGGCCTTGAGGTCTGTTGCTCCTTCACTTGCCATGATAACTTATTTCCATTCGAAGACCTTGCTTGTTCCTGGGCTAGCCATTTCCTTTGTAAACCTTATCCCAGAGAATACTTCTTCTCGTTCAGACCCAATACCCTCTATCTGTTGCACCGCTCATACCGAAATTTACCAAACCTTTGTGTTTCACATGGACTCCCAAGCATATTGATTGTTACCAACTCAGTGCACATGTTGTTCTTTCCTGATTTAAATCACTGGCCTTGGCCTCAAGATCTATTATTCCTTCACTCTCCATGATAAATGATTCCCACTCGAAGACCTTGCTTGTTTATTGACTAAGCACTTTCTTTGTTACCCTTAACACAGAAAATATCTCTGATCCGTTCACCAAACACCCTCTATCTTGTTTCATTGTTCATGAATTGATATGTACCAAACCTTGTATTTCATACGAATCCCAAAGCACGTCAATTGCCACCCACTCAAAATGTATGTTGTTCTTTCTTGACTTAAACCCCTGGTCCGGTCCTTGAGGTCTATAGCTCCCCCATTTGCCATGACAACTTTGACTGCTGCTTGGAAGGTCTTGCTCGTCACTGGTTTAACACCTTTTTATCAAGCTTATCACAAGGAATACCTTTGATCTGTTCACCCTAACCCTTCATTTGTTGCATGAATTGACATATACCAAGCCTTTGCATTTCACAAGGATCCCAAAGCATGTTGATTGTTGCCAACCCAGCGTGCCTGCTGTTCTTTCCTGACTTATGACCCTTTGATGTGCTAACCAGATCCCGTTTTCTGCAACTGAAAAGCTTGGTGGCAGATTTTGAAGTCATTTCTCACTTGTTATGACCAAACAGACTCAGGAGGAGGAAGTAAATGAAACAAAAGGAACAGAGTGAAGGACAAAGGAAAGAGATGATTCCTAACAAGAAAACTACAAAGTAGAAACCTATCGGATGTGGATACTAACTCTAATGACCATGACATGCACCTGCAGCCTGTTCTGTTTAGCAAATCTGATGTTCAGCTCTTGTTGTACCTTTTCGCCGTGAAACTGGGCTTCAATGCTCCGCTTGCCCGATCTGATTCACAATCCTTATTCGACTTGTAGTGCCCGAAGGGTTTTCACCATCAAGCCTCTCTCATTTTGGTCTTTTTCTCAACTTACAGTCGCCTCAAGGTGCCCGTGAAGGTTTTCACCAATAAGACTCTCTCATTTTTTATTTCTCTCAACTCACTTTGCCTTTATGGTGCCCGTGAGGGCATTTATCATCAAGACTCTCTCATTCTTCATTTCCCTTGTTTGGACCGGAGTGTTGCCCCTGATATGGTTCACCTCTACTCGCTTGACTCGGCGTCTCTCGAAGATTGATCAGAAGGTCTTCCTTTGGACCGTAATGTGGGCTTTTGGATAGGGTTAGAAAGAAAGGGTATTAAAGGCTCAAAACAATTCATCATGGGTTCAAAATTACAACTTTCGGAATCAGATTTCCCACAACAACCACAACTTCTGCCCCAATTTCTTTCTTGGGGACTTTTGAATTTTATTTTGGTGTGACTGAACCTCAGAGAGAGGCTGCCTACGTACCCTTTCGGGATCAAGTCAAACGTAGTTCAGGCCATATGAATTACTTTGTTGCTGTGATTTTTCCTTTCTTTTTCTTCCACTTTCTCTTCTTTTCTTTTCTTTCTTCCTTTCTCTTTTGTTGTTTTTTTTTCTTTTCTTTTTCTTCTCTTTTCTCTTCCTTTTTTCTTTCTTTTCTTCTTCCTTTTCCTTCTCTCTCTTTTCATTCTTTTCTTTTCTCTTTTTCCTTGACTTATCTTTCATGCTTGTGTTTTTGATCTTTGCTACTGATTCCGAAAGAGGGGTATGAAAGAAAACCAATAAGGCTCAAAGGGGTAACGAAGGATAAAGTGTTTAGATAGCAGAACAAAATGCCTTCGTCATTCCAATCTTCAAAGCATGCCAAATACAAACAACACAATTAAACAAACCAAAGAAATCATACATAATATCTTCTAACTACATCAGGATTGATAACCATATCTACACATTTGCATTCTACATCTGTTAAATACAAAGCACCACTGGACAACACTCGTTACCACAAACGTCCCCGCCAATTTGGGACAAACCTGCCTTTAGCTTCAACCTTATGCGGCAGGATGCGTTTCAATGGTGTTTCTTTATATTCTACCTTCTCCAGTTTCACATGGTTCGGGCTTCAAATGATCTCAAAATGTCCAAATTTATTCTTATTTCCCTCAAGTGTCCCTATCATCTTCAAAATTGTTTCAATGCTTCATGACTAACTTTTGAGCCCAGACCGAGAATTACGCATGCATGTCATGTCACTAGAGTCAACAGGAAAAGAAATGTGGAAAGAAAAGAGAACTAAGCAAAAGAAAATGACTAGAAATAACGGAAAACAGGAAATTGTATTAGACAGACGGTGAAATGGTTCAAACAACAAGACAAGCAAACTAGACTTGGGTTACAACCCTGGAACGAACCTAGACAGCACTAAACGAGCTACTACGACTAAACAAACCTAGCAAAATGAAAGGGTACAAGACAATATCCGGATTACAACCCTAAAAAAAAACGGACAACAGAAGTGACAACAAAATAAACCACCAAAAATCCACTCCGGCTGACCAAGAAATGGAGCGTCTTCCCAATTACCAAGCACGGCATCTTAGCCACTGCGTTTCGCATCAATACTGCCAAGACCATTATCAACTTTAATCAACAAGTTCCCAAGAGGATTCGCATGCTCCCTGTCACTGTCACTGACCACAACTACCCCTTCTTGAATCACATTCTTTCTATTTTCCTTTTCAAAGAGCGACAATCTTCAATGCTATGCCCCCGGACTTTAGAGTGGTACATGCATCGAACAGCAGGATCAAAGCTCGCGTATGGGTCTGAAAAATTGCTTTTGGGCACCCGTATCAACCAACTCAGTTCTGTTGTTGTCTGCCATTGCCTTTTGACTTTAAGTTGTAGAGAAGAGTTATCACTTCAAAAATCACAAACCAACCACCCTTCTCATATGAGTATAACAAAATGAAGTCATCACGTTAGCATTAGGGCATTTAACAGCTAAAAATATCACATTTAATGCAATGCATCTAGCCACAGTTATCGGTTCTAAAATGACTTCGAGGGTACGAAGGTCAGTTGGCATCATCCCAATTTGTTCATTTCAATCCTCTCTTTTCTTTGCTTTTCTAGCACTTTCTTAATCATTTTCCTTCCTCTTTTCCCTTATTATTATCAATCTTTTCTTTCCTCTCATTTCTCACATCCCATGATTTCAGCCCTTTTTCTTCTTTTTTTTTCTCTTTTTTTCCATTTTTCCTTTTCTTTTTTTTTCTTTTAATAAATAAAAAAAATGATTCGATCGAACCCTATGTAGGTTGCCTACGTATCATGACCCCGCATGAATCAGATCTTTGCGTAGTTCTGGAAGATCAAGAAACAAATTGACGTTCTCTTTTTTCCTTATTTTTTTTTACCTTAATGACTACTCTGATGAGCAAATAGGGATAAAAGAAGCAAATCCTTTTTTTTTTTGAATTTTCTAGACTTAATGCTCTATGACCTATTCTAAACTCAGGCTTAACGGGCATTTTTTCTCTCTTTGTTTTTTTTTTCTTTTGAAACAAACACCCTACGGGAAATTATTAAGGAAAGCCCTAGAAAAAAAATTTTAATTTTTTTTTTTTTTGTCTTTAGGAAGAAAATCTAGAGAATAAACCACAGGAAAATATTTTGAATTTTCATATAATATCCTGTGCAAGATTTCGAAACAAGCAATGAAAAAGATAATACAAAATGCTTTTTTTTTTTTAATTTGATTGTCTAAAGCAGGAATTGTAATGATAAACAAAAGATAAAGTATTTTTATTTTCTATGTACAATATCCTAAAGTTTTAATAAAAATAAAAAGAATTTTTTTTTTCACTAATTTTCCAAAGAAACACCTCAAAAGAAAATCTTTTTTTGTATTTTGAAATTAACACCTTAAAGAAAGCTTTTAAAGAAGTACTAAAGAAAATTCTTTTTTTTTTGAATTTCGGTCCTAATATACTAAAACATAAAAATAATTCATTTTAAGTCCTAGATATTAATTGCCTAAAGGAAAAACAACCTCAATTTTTTCATTTCTAGAATTAGTATTCTAAAGAAAACTTATAACGGAAATATAAAATGCAACATCTTTTTTTTTTTTTGGATTTTTGAGTTACACCATGCCTTTACAAAATAACAAAAAACTTGACATTATTGTACAAAACTAGAAAGTAAAAGACGACATAAAAAAAACATACTCAAAATAACTTAAAATAAAAATAAATCTCCTTAAGCAACTCCTGAATGCAGCGGTCTTGGGGTATCTGTCCTGCTCAAACTCCGGTTAGTAAATTCACACCTGTATGAGAAAACTTAAACCAATATTATGTGAGACAATAACATTCTCTATTAGACACATGCAAGACATGGTTGCGATTATTTTTGCAAAATGACTTATTTAGCCAAAAGGTGGCTAGAAGCGTAAAATTTGGCTAAGACCCCGCAAAGCCAAGAACCTAAGATTTACTAGGAAGACCGGACCCTATGTGGGTTGCCTACGTATCCCGTCCCGAGAGATGAGAATCAGGTATGCGTAGTTCGGGCAGATTGGATACAGGCGAAAATTAAAAAACACCTAATTTAGAGAAAATATTTTTTTTTGTTTTTTCCTTGAAAATGATGAAACATGCAAACTCTTTTTGGATTTCTTTTTCTCTTTTTTTTTGATTTTTTTTATTTTTCGAAAAATGATGAAAAAGTGCAAAATCTTTTTGAATTTTCAAGCTCTTTTTTTTTCCTTAGCAAAAATCTGACAGAAAACGTAATTGGGCCCCACTCGCTTTATCTTCACACTTCACCCTCTCTTTTTCTCTTTTTTTTTCTTCTTTCTTCATTTTTACTCTTCATTTTTTCATTTGCCTCAACTATCATTGGTCTGCCAAATGACCCTTTTCCCCTTGAATAAATGCAACATTGTAGCACATAGGATGCATCAAGATGGTCTGATATTTTGGGTACACCTGTCCTAGACGGACCCAACCCCTTTGTTGAGTCCCCTAAGTCAAATGCACATGATGCAAACAAACGTCCTACTAGGGATCCGGCATGAGGTCGAGTTATTCTAGGTCCAAAACCTGAGTATATGTGCTAGACTGTGTACCCGAGCGGACAACTCGAGTCGAGGAGGGGGCTACGTACCGGGAACCAAAAGGCCATCCGGCTTAGTAACTTGTCCGGCCTCTTTCTTATTTTAAGGTATTGACACTAACAGAATAGAGAGTCTCAACCAGTGAGCATATCCCTGGAGATGAGAAGAGAAGGGTTTCGTAACAATTTTATATATACAATTCAGATAATATCAAAGCGGTAAAGCATTTAGCACATATAGCATGGAACGTGTAGAAAAATCAGACAAAGCCAAATATAACAATTGTACTAAGCTCGAATTCTTGAACCCTGAATCGAAATTCTGGGTTCGCTTCCCCAGCAGAGTCGCCAGAGCTGTCACACCTCCTTTTTTACACACCTACCCCGAAGGATAATGTATAAGGGAGTTTTTCCATTTAAAGTGACATTATTCGAAATGGGATTATTTATTTGATGTTTAGAGTCGCCACTTGGGATAAGATTGGCTTTTGGTGTCCCAAGTCACCGGTTTAATTTGAATCCCAAATCGAGGAAAAATTCGACTTCCTAATTGGAGTCTGCGAACCAGAAATTCTTAATAAGGAATTCTGTTGACCCGAGGGAAGGTGTTAGGCACCCCCGGGTGCCGTGGTTCTAGCACGGTCGTTTAAATTATTATAATTGGCTAAAAATCTGATTTTTAATACATGTTTTAACTTATGTGCCTTTTATTAGTAACCTGCTTTTATTTTTATATTTTAATAAGAATTGCAACGTCGTGAAAATGTATCTCGAACCACGTCGCACCAGTACGCCCGTGATTTTTGGCACATTTCAACTTCGTTGAGATTTGGATTTGGGTCACATAAATGTGCACCCGTATTTAAGAAGGTAATATTATTAAAATAACGCGCCTAAAGCAACTACGCGTTTGCATCTTCGCGAGGGCCATGGAAATTCGCTAAATGGCACGCCTCGATTTCTAATTTCAAAGGATTTTATTATTCGAAGTTGTTATAATCGGGTTACATGAAATGCACCCCCGAATTGAGATTCACATATCGTAACCATGCCACGGGAACGGTACCCATAGCCACTAACTAATCACGCCACTATTAAACCCAACTTCTATTAATTCAAATTAAAAACCCAAGGCTTAACACTAGTACTCACTGATTTTTAATTCAACTTTCAAAAAAAAACAAAAAATCAATAGCAATAAATTAATGCCACCTGCTCATAATTCAAAGGCAAACTATACGTGTCATAAAATCAATAAAAACTAAATTCAACCACATCATAAGAAGAGCATTATTGCAACTGAAAACATTCATGACTTGATAAACTTTGACATGGAAACAAAAAGCAGCAGATATCTTACGAAGAAAGAAACAGAACCTCGGACGGAAGCCAATGAACGACAACAGACTCGAACTCACCGGAACTCAGGCTGGACCTCGCCGACGACCTCAAATAGACCTCGAACGTTGCCGGGGAAACCCGATCTTTGACGACGAACTTGAACTTAAAGAGTCGTTCAACGGCTGAGGAAATGGTTTCAGACCGAGCTCCTAGCAGATGAAGCTTCTTCTTTCAGTGAACAAGAAGGCTCCAAAACTCCATGGAAATGGTTGGGATCGAGTTTTTGGTTCTAGGTCTCTGTTAAGAAGAAGCCATCGATTTTGGGTCTTGTGTTTAGAACCTGAAGACGAAAGCAGAACGGGAGGTCGTTTTTTGGTCGTCGATGGCGTTGCTTGGCTCCTAGGTCTCTCGTGTCTGTGTGTTATGGTGTTCAGCGACTGCTGAGGAAGGAGAAGAGGCGTGAGGGTTTCTGTTTCATGGCTAGGATCGGTGTTCTCTCATGGCTGCTGCTTCTTTTTTGAAGAAGACAATGTGCAGGAGGCTTGCGTAAATGGCGTTTTGGAGTTTTTGGCTTGTTTGTTGTGAGATGGAGGTTTCCGGTGGCCTGTGGTGGCTGGTTTAACGTGAGAAATCGGAGGTC
>NW_017671590.1:23421-62512 GCF_001879085.1 Nicotiana attenuata
GAGCGAGCCAAAGGAAGTGTCGGAGCTGCACCTGACTGAACCACAGAGGTCGAGTGAGCCTTAAATGCGCTCATCCTGCGTCGTGCCGCGACGTTAAATCAGGCGCTGCGTGGGAGGCAACCCACGACATTGTTGTAAGTGTAAAACATTATATATAAAAAAAAACGAAGGTTCAGAATACTACCCAGACCGCGGTTCCACCGTAAACGCGGTCAAACCGCGGTGGGGATCCCTCTCTGAACCTCTTCTACCGCGGTTCCACCGTAAACGCGGTCAAACCGCGGTGGGGATCCCTCTCTGAACCTTGTCTACCGCGGTTCCACAGTAAACGCGGTAGAACCGCGGCAGACCACGTCGGGCCCAGGTACGAGATTTTTTGTTATTTATTTTTTTCATTTTTCTTTTTCCCCATTTTTATCTACTCCCTCACCCACCCCAAACCCTATTCCCCTCCTATGTGCAGCAGCAACGAAAATTCACCCTCCCCCCAAACCCAAATTCTCTCCTCTTCTCCTCTTTCTCTCAAAAAAATCCCACCCCCCATCTTTATCCTCCATTGTCATCTTCTTCAAAGCTCCATCACCACTACCCACCCCTTCCCTCCATCATTCAAGTAAGTTATTTTTTCTTCTTCCTTCTCTAATTCTTCATCTTAATTAGTGTAATGTAGACTACATTAGATTAATTAAACCCTAGGTAGGATTAGTGTTAATTTTTGTTAAATCTTTGCTTCTTTTTCTGTTTTTATTGTTGTATTTGCTTCTTGTGGACTTGTGTGAGGCTTAAATGTGTGGGTGTTCATGGTGCTTCAATTGTGGGGGATTTTGAGCATGTTTGGAGGCCTATAACTAAGCTGTGTGACGTAGTTTGGTGGAGGGGCTTGTTTGGCCGAAAATTGGAGGTTTGTTGTGATATGTTGGAGCACTTTGTGCCCCCTTAGGTTGTGGCGGTGCTGTATTTGGCATAAACCACTTGAAGGAGCATGTGTGGGGTGTTGTGTGCCACAACAAATTGTGAGTTAGTACTATTGTGGGGCCATTGTGGGGGTTGTTAACCTTGAGCACCTTACTAGTTGGGGGCTTGGCATAGTTGGAAGAAAGAAATTAAAGGGGGATATTGTTTGGTGCCATCGGGTGGCGAAGTCTGAGTACCCATCCGAATGGCACAAGTTAGGATACATTTGATGGTTCTACTGAATTGTTTGCAGGTGATATGGCTCGTAAAAGGCAAAAGAATGCGGCAGGCACTTCCCAAGAGCCTACATATGATGCCTCCAGGTTCGAATCACAGAAGGCAGAGGACGACTTTCATGCCAAGGCCTCCAAGAGCTTCACCCCTGAGATTCCTATTGACAGGGCGGCCCTCCGTGCGGAAAAGGAAGAGATGTATGAGGAAATCCGATGGAGGGAGATGGAGTTCTTATTTGATGAACCTGAGACAGTGAACGTCATGCTAGTGAGGGAATTCTATGCAAACTGCCCAGCTCACATGTTGCGGGAGGTGATTGTGCGGGGCAGGGTGGTAGATGCCTCAGTTGAAAAGATTCGCCAGGTGTTGAGGCTGCCCAGGTTCACTGGTGACATCGACTATTAGAAGGAACCACAAGGAGTCACTTGGAAGAATATGACTGAAATACTATGTGCAGGGGGTCAACCACTCTGGTTACATGACAATATCACCCTGAACTCCAAGTCATTCACACATTTGGCTAAATTTTGGTTCACCGTCATTTGTAGCCGGTTCTTGCCCACAGGTAACACGACTGACGTGAACTATCAAAGAGCTCTATTGACGTGGTGCTTCGTCACTAAGAAAAACTTTGATGCGGCGAGAATAATTGGTGATGAAATGATCCTGCGGTCTCCGCTGTTGTCAAAGGGATTCTACTTCCCTTCATTGGTGACGAGGTTGTGCTTGCTGAAAAATGTTCCTACCAATCCTACTGATGGAGCCTTGCCCGCTAAAGCACCATTCAAAGCGTCAGGCATCAGAGTGGGCCGAGATGCACCTGCCACCATTCAGATCGATGATGAGGATGAAGCCCTAACACCATCCAGGAGATCCTATGACAGAGCCGGACCCTCTCGGCAACACCATACTGGGGCAGGCTTCTCTAGATCCCAGTCCACCCGACCTATGTTGCGTTCCATGGAGGAAGGGATCGTAGATCTTCGCACCTCGGTGGATGGCCTACACACGCGTATGGATGCCATGTCTCAGCGGCATGCTAGGTCTGAGAGCTGGATTATGGCGTGTTTCCGTGCTTTGGGGAGAGCTTGTCATGTTGACCCCAGCACCATCTCAGACTCTGATTGATGCACAGGGAAGTCTTCTTACCCTTCTGCTCTTTATTTTTGATAGACTTGCTCTGGTAGTGTATTGTAGTGTATATAGACATTGAGTATGTTGTAATATTAGATTGATGTTGTTGTGTATAATTGACTGTACTCACATTAGAAGTAACTGACTTGGCCCAACGACGGACACTTGTCGACAGGTCTCTTGAGGGTCAAAGTCAGATATATAAAAAAAAAGAAAAATTTGTAGAGGACTCTTCCTGAGGACGGACCACTTGGACAGTACTCTTGAGGGAAGTAGTCCAGGTAGATTCGTTTATTTAGTTTTTTTTAGGTAGTGTAGTAATTCTCCCTTGGTTTTTCTTTTGACCACGGTTCTTTTCCAAGGGCTTTTCTTGAACCGGGTTAGGTAGATTTTTCTTTTGTAGTTTTAGGACCAAGATGGGTGAAGGCTAGAATGCAACCCTAGATGTACACACCTGAGAATAACAAAAACGAACTGAGGGTGTGACGTCTAGGCTCGTTTGTAGACTCATACTTTGATGCCTTAATTTTGCACATCTTGTCTTGCTTGAACGCTCGTATGAGTGTGTTGATAAACTGATTCGGAATGAGTTACATGCCAAGTGTGTGTGAGCTATTACTTGCATTCTGTGCTTGCACGCGATACCTAGAACTTGCCATGTGTGTTTGCAAAGCGAAATAGAAGCTGTTTGGTTTTAGAGATGATTGAGGCATTTCTTTTTATAGCCTGTATAATTGTGAATCCACCTGTACATATTGCCATAGTTAACCCCTTTGAGCCTGAAGCCTGTTCTTTGATAACCCTATAATAACCTACATCCCTGTGTTTGAGTAGTTTGACTGTTTGAACCTGTACCTCCTAGAAACACTTGAATTATTAAAGAACATACAAAAGTCAAAGTGTGGGGTAGTAGGGGAGTGGAAAAAGGGGAATCAGGAAAGAAATACTTGAATGGTGCAATGACTGTTAAAAAAAAAAAGAGATGACAAAAATGAAACAAAAAAAAAAGAAAAGAAAAGTGGGGGGCAACTATGAAACAAAATGTGGGAGAATGATTGCGCTGAACATGGAGATTGAAATAAAAGGAAGTTTGTATTAAAAGTGCTTAGGGAGGTTAGTCACTATATCCAAATATATCCTACCCGTCCCTTAGCCTACATTACAACCAAATAAAGACCTCTTGATCTTTGACTGAACAGCTCGATTAGTAGAGTATTACGCTAGGGGCAAGCCTATGGTGTATCTGTGTGGCATGTGAATGTTCTTTGCTGAGAGTGAGTGAATTTTGTCTATCTATGGTTCCTTGTTGCTTAATTTTATGTGTGTGGAACTTCTCTCAGATTTGCGATGTGAGGGCATGTGATTCAGGAAGAAAAAGTGAGTTTTCACCTCTGTTAGAGTAACTAGAGTAAGCACGAGTGTGTCATGGCGTTAGAGTCTGCATCTGAGTGTGACTGTTGCACTGCTTAGGTTATTCTTTCATAATGGCGGGTGTGGCATAAACTTGGGGCAATGCATCTAACGGTTAGGCCTAGAAGTGTGGTTTAACTTGCTCGAGGACGAGCAAAGGTTTAAGTGTGGGGTGTTGATAATAGGTGAATTTAAGTTTAATTAGGCCCTAAAGAATCACCTTCTTGTATAGTTTTGATGATAAAAGTGATAACAAAATGCTCTGATTGGTGCTTTTCATGCTTTGCAGGTGATATATGACAAGAGAATGCTATGGAGTACTTTTGGGATCAAATATGGAGAAAAAGAGGCCAATCGTAAAAATTATGCCAAGTGAACCACGCGAAGCAGCTCAAGCCAGGCCTGAAGAAGGACTGCCGCGGTTCCACCGCGACCGCGGCAGAACCGCGGTAGAAGACTGTCGCAGACAAGTTGAGATTCAGAGAAGGTACGTGGCCGCGGTTTGACCGCGACCGCGGTAGAACCGCGGCAGAGGCGGAAAAGTTCAGGGACTTAAGTGCAAAACACGGGATTTTTAGCCCAAAACCCTATTTTAAACACTAGACTTCGCCCAAAGGAGGAGGATTGATTCAGAGATTTTTTTGAAGGAAAACAATTGTGAGAGATCACCCAAAACATCATATCTTCTTCTTCTTTAATTTTTCTTGCAATTTTCATGATGAACATTATTCTAGTTTATTTACCCATAGTTATGAGTAGCTAAATCTTTTGTCTAGGGTTTTGATGGAACCTATTGAGGGATGAACTTCTTGTTTATGTGAATACAGTTTGCCAGTTTAATTTCTATTTGTTCAACTACGTGTTTGTTGTAGTTAATTGACAGGATCCTCAATTAGCTGTGCCTATTTAGTGTGCATAACTCGGGAGAGAGTGCATATTTAGGTGAATGTTGAACAACACCACTCCCAAAGTACAAGAGGGATCTATAACTGCGGGTTTAAAGGCGGGATTAGGAATAACAAAATCTTGGGTGCAATCTTAAGTGAACTGTGATAAACAAAGCTAGCTAGTGTATCTCGGGAGAGTGCATTTAGTAAATTACTGTGATTACTCGGGAGAGATTTACGGTAAGAAGAACGTTCATGATTGATAGAATGTGTTGGTGAATTTGTATGAAACATAAACAGAATGAATTCCATCAATAGGGGAAATCAGTACCTTAGCGCTTTCTCATTATTGTTTACAGCTTAGCATCTTTAATTTGCAGCTATTAGTTACTGTTAATCTTAGTTATTAAAAACACCATCAACTGTGATACTCAACGTTTGGTAAATTGATTCTAAAGAGTTTAGTAGGTCTAAAGATAGTGATTGATAGGTTAATTCTCTGTGGATTCGACTCTGGGCACAATACTCAGGTTATATTTGCAACGTCCGCATTGTCCTTTTTATAAGGCATAGTTGGGCGTGATCAATCAGCGGTCCAGTTCATTTATGCTTCTTGTGTGAGTGATGGAGATAGGTGACATGGCGCACTGCCATTGGCTTATGAAGGGTGGCATGGATTACCAAATTGGGCAGGGCTGGGGTTTCGGACAGGGCCAGAATGTATTAGGCCTATATTTTTGGGCCGAGTAAGCTGAAATGTAGTTAAATTTCAGCCACATTGTGTTTAATTGAACAATTGCAGTTGTAACCTTTTTGAGTTTTTGACCCCTTTTATAATTAAATTAATTAGACTTAATTAATCCTAATTAAATATGATAAAATATAATTATCAAATATACTATTAATTATTGTGATTAATTGATTTTCAAAAATGATTAGAATACTTCGTCCATTAAATTGTTAATATTAATTTTGGCTAATTAAAGTAATAAAGGCAATATAATTATAAATCGAGAATAAATTATTAAACTAATTATAATACTTGTTTATTAAAATATCATAGTTATTAATTAAAACAATGGTATAATTTATAGATATCTAAAACTACTTCTATTATTGTTATGTATTATATCATTTATATTTTAACAAAATAGCTATTATTAATTTTAGAATACTTTACTATATTTGTTGCTGATTAATAAGTATAAGTAATTAATTTAAAAGAGGGGGGTGGGGGGGTGGGGGGGGGGGTCAAAATTGATCATCAACACTCGGTACATTGGTCCACTTAATGTTTTAGAGAAAATAGGTGAGGTGGCTTACAAACTTGATTTGGCACCCAACTTTTTGGGAGTTCATCCGGTGTTTCATGTTTTTCATGCTTCGGAAGTATCGTAAAGATTAGTCACATGTGTTTGATATCATCTATGTGTAGTTAGATGAGAATTTCGCTTACGAAGAAGAGCCGGTGGCTATTCTAGACAGCCAGGTTTAGAAGCTGAGGTTGAAAGGTACTGCAATAGTGAAAGTTCATTGGAGAGGTCGACCGATCAAGGAGGCGCCTTGGGAGACCAAGCTCGATATGCAGAGAGATATCATCTTTTTGGAATTTCAGATATGTTTCTAAACCCATTCGAGGACGAATGTTTGTTTTAAGAGGGGAAGAATATAGCGTCACGACTAGTCATTTTGTGTATTTGACCCATTTGACGCTTCTGGTATATGTGTTTGTTGTTTTGTGACTTGCATGATTGTTTAATTCGATTTTGGAAAGGTTTGAGAGTGAATGGAGATACATTCCAATTAGCCAAATATGTAAGGTAAGTATCTTGCCTAGTCTTGTTGTGAGGGAATACCCCTTGGGATGTGGCCATATTTGGCTAATTGGAATGTATGAAAAGTGACGTATATGCAAGGTGACGAGCGAATATACAAGTGTTTTATATGATTTGACCGGACTAGAATTTAGGCTTTTATTATTTCTTGTTTGGACTTGTGCTTCCTATGATTTCTGTTTTGATCATTTCTAAGACTACATAAACTTCTTGAATCATGTTAAAGATCATGTATGGGCTTTGATATCCCGTCTGGGCATAGATACTTGTTATTGTATGGCATACCCACCTAATATGAGTTGTACATGCATACACCTAAGCAAGTTATTTTCCTCAGTCATGAGTAAGTGATTTAATATCTGTTGTTCGTATACATGTATTCTTGTATATGTTTTCCGTGATATGGACTGGTTTGAGAGCACGTGAGTTGTCCACGTGGATGTTATGATTATGGCACGTGTGTTGTCTGTACATCATGTGGATAAGGATCCATTCCCCTAGGGTCGTCCTCTCATGTTTCTCCTTGATGACGTGCACACAGATTATGGAAATTGATCAGTGTTTGGACTTCGTGTATCTTCTCTTTATGAAAGCTCTTTGGATATATACATGAAATTACTGCGTATTTGCTCTATATGCTAGCCTTGGAATGTATTTATGCATATCTTCTCTATATGCTGATTTTTTATTGATGAAATTATTCATGGTACATATCTTCTTTATATGTCAAATCTGTGTAACTTGACTTGTTTATTCTTGCATATCTTCTCTATATGCTAAATTGTTAGCTTGATTATGATACTTCTGCATATCTTCTCTATGTATACTGTTGGTTTTACCTGTACCTGTAGACATGTAATTTTTGACCCTCCCCAAAATTTTACACATTTTAGTGTTAAATATTTAGTTTAGGCCTAATATCGCTATTTCAACTAGTTTTGACCCTTTTACTTTATTTTATCACAAAAATGAAAATTACAAAAATATTTTCTCTTATTTAGCTAATTGATATTTTATTTAGTTACTTTTAGTTTATTTACCTTTCACAAAATTAAAAATATACAAAAATAGTTTCACTTTTAGTATTTAGTTTTATTTTAGTAGTTTATTTTAATTAAGAGTGATTTCTATATTTTATAAATACATTATACTTTTTAGAATAAGATTTGGAATTTTAGCTAAAAGAGTTTGAACAACCCCAAAACTAGTCTCATTTTTGAATTTTCTTAAGCAATTTTGGACCAACCCAATTACCCTAAGCCCAAA
Source organism: Nicotiana attenuata (assembly GCF_001879085.1). Classification (NCBI taxonomy): domain Eukaryota; kingdom Viridiplantae; phylum Streptophyta; class Magnoliopsida; order Solanales; family Solanaceae; genus Nicotiana; species Nicotiana attenuata. The sequence continues at coordinate 31,142 of NW_017671590.1, forward strand.
TCTTCTTAGCCCATACCCCACTTCCCTTAAGGACACACTTAATTAATCTAGAGAACCCTAGTCTTGAAGGACCAGCCGTTTTTAGACCTTTCTCCAAGAGAAGAAAAACCTTCAGGCACACAGAACAAGTCAAGAGCCGCCCCACCTCCGGTGACCTCACCAGAAATTCGACCATCCACCCAACCTCCCTCCTCTCAAATTCATCACCCTCCAGCCGCCACACGCAAACGACCCTAGCTCCCAATAGATCAGCGGCTCACCTCAACTTCTCAAAAATCCGTCCGCCAACCTAGCACCCTAAGAATTCTAGCCATCACCATTAAGAAAGCCAACGAGAGAACGTCCAAGTTCCCCTAAGAATTTGGGGAAGCAGCAGCGAAAAAGGGAAGGGGAAGGAACGAAAAGTGTGGCTGCTTTCTTTTCTTCGATTTCATCTTCCCTCCCTTAACCAGGACAACCAATTTCGAGAAGGAAAACCAGAACAAAATATGGTTGTAAACCGAGGTTTGAAGCTGGTTTGAATCGCCGTTTGAGGGAGTCGTCTGAGGTTCAGTCGCGGTTCGAGCACATTCAACCAAATTAATTACGAGCAGGTTTGTTCTCATCTCCCCCCCTGTTCTTCGTATTTTCTCCTGGTGATATATATATATATATATATATATATATATATATATATATATATATATATATATGTGTGTGTGTGTGTGTGTGTGTGTGTGTGTGTGTGTCTGTGTCTGTGTCTGTGATGTTGACATATGGTATTAGCTCATGTGGGTCATTTTCTCTCGGTTTAATTTCTGCGCCTTTGATTTCAATTTGAACCTTTTGAAGCTACAGATCTTTGCTGCAAATTGGTTAGTTAGTTAACACAATTGAATAGAATTAGTAATAGATCTGGTTTCATAAGATTAATTACCTTTTAGAATTTGCAAATAGTTTTAGATTTGGTTTGGTTGAGCTTCAGAATATTTATCCTGTTTATCCCACTCCTCTTTAATTGTTATTATTCGGGATTAGCATTTATTGAGCCATTCGAATGGAGTTGTAATGTCAGTTGTTTGTAAGTTTTTTGTGTGTAATATATTGGACATGAGATCATGGTTTAGCGGAATTTGTTGTGAAATGGGTCGTGGGATTGAGTTCGAATTGCTTTAAATATTATGAACTGAAGGATTAGATAAACTGATTCGGGCTGAAACGTGATTGACTATTTGGATCTGAAATATTTTATTACTTTTATTTATCGCTTATCGCTAGTAGCATGTTTAGGCCGACCACACCCGGGTAGGCGAACCATTAGGCGTGTTTTGAATTTATTATTATAATTGTGTACACGTTCGCATGACATAATTATGATTCTAATAATAAATCGAGGTATGCGTTCGCGCAACTTCGGCCAAACTTTCTTAATATTAATAAAGCGTTATTAATTGTGGACACGTACGCGTGACATGATTCTTGACGCGCCAAACAAATGAGTACACGTACCCGTGACTCGTTTTAGGATAATTTCTTAATTAAAATAGGTGAAATGCTCATAGGTTCTAAAACAAGTAATTAAACAATTTAATAAGCCAGGTACGATTAAAGCGACCGTGCTAAAACCACGGAACCCGAGAATGCCTAACACCTTCTCCCGGGTTAGCAGAATTCCTTACCCGGATTTCTGTGTTTTGCGGACTGTAAAACAGAGTTCAATTTCCTCAATTTGGGATTTAAAATAAACCGGTGACTTGGGACACCATATAATTATCCCAAGTGGCGACTCTGAATCTAATAAAATAATCCCATTTCGATTATTGTCACTTTAATTGGAAAAACTCCCTATCCCTTCGGGAAAAAGGAGGTGTGACAGTACCTTCTACTTATATTCTTGTATTGTTGTTGTGTACATATAAATTCATGAACTGTATATGTTTGATTAGTGAGTATCAGTGAACATTCTCGCCATTACCTCACCTAGGTTAGTCATGATACTTGAGTACATAGGGTCGGTTGTACTCATACTATATTTTGCACTTAATTGTGTGAATCCAGGTGTGGGACCTAGCTGAGTGTTGAGCACAGTTGTTGTTGCTGTTGAGACACAAGGTAGAACTGCATCCCCATCGCAGTCCCTGGCGTATCTTTTTATCTTTCATTACTAGTATTGCTTCAGATAGTACATTGTATTAGCAGACTTGTATTCATGTATTAGTGCTCATGACTCAGTGTTACTACTTTCTAAGAATTTGTTATATTGGTTTGGTATTTATCTAAACTTATCCGACTTTTAGACTCATTTATATTTGTATTGTTATTATTCTTCTGCTATAATATATGATATGCTTTCCTAGCAAGTGGATTAGGTGCCATAACGATTGATAGGGTTTTGGGTTATAACAACTATGTTAAGCTCCATCTGCACGCCCAACTCTCACCGAATAGCTCTCCAAATGTGCAATGTGAATTGAGTACCATGGTCTAAAATGATAGAAATTGGAACACCATGCAAATGGACAATCTCTCTAATGTAGATATGAGCCAACTTCACTAAAGTGTAAGAAATCATGACCAGAATGAAATGCGCAGACTTGGTCAATCTGTCTACAATGACCCAAATAGCATCAAAATTCCTCAAGGACCGTGGCAATCCTACCAGAAAATCCACAGTAATACGCTCTCACTTCCACTCCATTATATCTAACCTCTGAAGCAACCCACCTCATTTTTTATGTTTATATTTCACCTGTTGACAATTCAAACATTGTAAAAATTGGAGTTGTATTTAAAATAGTAATGAGCTTTTGAGATATCTCCTCGCACTCATCATACCATTTGAACTGAACGCCCTTCTGAGTTATCTTAGTCAATGAAGCTGTGATAAATGAAAACTCCTCCACAAAGCGGCGATAGTTGCATGCCAAACCCAAGAAACTCCTAATTTTCATAGTTGTAGAAGTTTTAGGCCAATCATTAACTACCTTATTCTTCTTCAGGTCGACTTTGATACCATCACTAGACACCACATGGCCCATGAACGCCACTGAGTGCAACCAACACTGGAACTTGGAAAATTTAGCATACAACTTCTTCTCCCTCAGAATCTAAAGCACAATCCTCAAATGTTGCTCATGCTCCACCCTACTATGCGAATATACCAGGATATCATCAATGAATAAACTGACAAAAAGAATCCAAAAATGGTTGAAACATACTATTCATCAAATGCATGAAAGTTGCTGGAGCATTAATCAAACCAGAAGACATCACCAATTACTCATAATGCACATAACGAGTCCTGAAATCCATCTTAGGGATGTCTGAAGCGCTATTGTTCAACTGGTGATAACCTGGCACCCTAAAGTTTATTAAACAAATCATCAGTTTGAGGCAATGGATACTTGTTCTTGATGGTGACCTTGTTCAACTACCTATTTTCAATGCACATCCTTATAGAACCATATTTCTTCTTCACAAACAACATAGGCGCTCCCCAAGGAGAAACACTCAGCCTAATGAATCCTTTATCCAACAACTCCTACAATTGCTTCTTTAATTCCTTCAACTCAGCTGGAGCCATGAGATACAGTGGAATAGATATGGGCGGAGTGCCTGATACCAAATCAATACCAAAACCAATATCCCTATCGGGTGGCATGTACGGTAGATCTGCATAGAACACATATGGAAAATCCCTCACTATTGGGACTGAATGAATAGTAGGAGTCTTCGTACTAGTATCTCCAACAAAATCCAGGTAGGCCAAACACCTCTCTCAACCATCTTCTGAGCCTTCAAAAACAAAATCACCCTACTAGGGATATGACCAAGAGAACCCCTCCATTCTAACCTTGGTAATGCTGGCATAGCTAACATCACAATTTTCGCGTGACAATCAAGACTAGCATGATACAAAGATAGCCAATACATACCCAAAATCACATCAAAATCTATCATATTCGGTAGCAGAAGATCAACATCAGAATCATAACCCAAACAGTAACCACACAAGACGAATATACACAATCTACCACAATAGGATCACTGATAGATGTAAATACATGAATAGGAATATCAAGAGAACCACGAGGCATATCCAAACAAGGAACAAAATACAATGACACATATGAATAAGTAAACCCCAGATCTAACAAAACAGAAGCACCTTTATTATAGATTGAAACCATACATGTGATCACAACATCTTAGGCCACTACCTCGGGTCTACTAGGAAAAGGCATAGTAACGGGCCTGCCCACCACTAGTCGGACCTCCACCAACCTGACCCCCTCCTCTAGGGAGACCTCTCGCTACATGTCCTCCCTTCTAGTTGACCGGGCAGGGGGTGATGCAACTGGTGTGGGAACCACTAATTGAGAAATCTGCGAAGTTGTGCCTCTACCTCACTTGGGGCAATACATCCTCACATGGCCGAGCTCTCCACACTTATAACAACCCTTAGCTGATTGAGACTGCTAAACCTTAATCTGCCCCTGATGTACCTTATACCCACTGGAGGAACCCCAAACAGACGAACTATGGTATGAACTCAATGGAAGATCACTAACAGATGATGGAGCTGGAGTGGTAAAAGATGGTCGAGCCACTGCACAAAAGGCTACATGATGTGTGGAATAAGCTGGCCTGCCATGATGGCCTCTACCAGACTGACCCCTACCTCCTGATCAGGTACCACTGAAACTACCAAAACGATGAGACCTTTTATCCCTCATCATGACCTCTCTCCCCTGACTATGAATACATTCGATCCTCTGAGCTATCTCTACGACCTGATGAAAAGTAGTCCCAATCTTTGACTCTTGGGAAATAGCAACCCTGATGCCATAAGTCAAACCCTTAAACCGCCTAACCTTTTCTACCTTGGTGGGGATCAAGAAAGCTGCATGACAGAAAACTCTATGAACCTCGCCTCATACTCAGTAATTGACATTCGATCCTATTGAAGATGCTCGAACTGACCTCTCAACTCATCCCTCCAAGTTAGTAGGATGTACCTCTTAAGGAAAAAATGTAACAACTAAGTCGAATTAAGGGCAGATGAACCTGCTGGCTTGCCACCCTCGAAGTGAGGAGGATGTAGCCTCTAAAACCTCTCCATTTTCTTCTGCTCCTCAACACACATGCATGCATTACCTTGGGCCTAGCCGCTACAAGGTCTGCCCACCACTAACTAGCAATACTCCTGGCATCTAAAACATCATCCCTGCTTGCTGTAGAGTACGAGTGGCATGGGTCTGAGTTTCCCTCCAGCCTGAGATGTGGTTGGGGCCACTGGAACCACTCGAGCATGAGTTAAGGCATCAATGAAACTGACCATCTTGGACATAGCCTCTAGGAGTACCGGTGCAGTAACAAAACCTTCTAGGTATTGAGTAGGTACTAGAGCCTTGACATGGTCATCAATGATCTGATCCTCTACCTGATCAGGTGAATCCACTAACATTGTCGTGGCGCAGCCACAGGCTCCAGTAGCTGCTGTACCTCTAGTTAGGACTGTACGACCCCTGGGGCTTGACCCTGCCACGAGCCCTGACCCTCCCAGCTACAGTCGGTAGATCTACCTCCCGTTCACCTATTGCTTCTACAACGTGCGTTCTCACTATCTATGAGAGAATAAAAAATTAAGATTTAGACTTAATAAACACCACACGATACAAAATTAATAAAGGGAATGTTACTAAAGCTCTATGGCCTCTCACAGAGACTCTCTATCGATCCATAAGACTCTACTAGGCCTACTCATGAATTGTGAGACCCTTAAAACCTGGATTTCTAATACCAACTTGTCACCACCCAAAATTCCACCAAAGGTCATGATCATGCCTAAATCACTTGATAAGCAAGCCAACACTCAAAAACAATAAAAGAAGTTGATTGTTATGTTATTAGACCTCGCATTAATATGGGGAATCAAGTTAGCACCCATATTTAAGAATAAAAGAACAAGGACTTGACTGGACGGTATTCACGAGCAGATGACTAGCATGAGTGAAGAAGAGTCTTATGTTACCATTTTTGGTGGTAAAGAAGATGTTCCTTTTTTTTTGATTGAAGAGTCGGACTCCCTGACATTGCCTTTGCAACGCAAGGAGGAAGAAGGGTCTATGCCAAAAGATAAAAGGGTGCTGCATGTATATGTCCAAAAGAGCTATGATGACTCTCGAAATGGAATTAGAAGAGCAAGACGGGCTAGGGATGGCAGAGTTACGGTAAAGATATGAAAGCAAAATAAGTCCCAAAATGGTATCATTATATACACAAGTCACAAATAGGGTCTAAATACGACCATAATTACCTCACAACATCCCAAAACCCGGTATCACATTATTATGAGCATCTAAAAAGAGTAAATAGTCTCGACTGAACAACAACATCTGTCCGAAAAGGAAATAAATAGATAGAGATAGACAAGTAGGGAAGGGAGACTCCATGTTCTGTCGATCGGATCATGTAAGACAGCTCACCACGAAATCTCTAGATATGCTCCTACTCAGCTCGACTAAAACTGCTGGTACTTGCCCCAGAACCTGCGCAAAAATGTGTTGAAGTATATTATGAGCACAAAACATGATACTCAGTAAGTATCAAGTCTAACCTTGAACAAGTAGTGGTAGTGGGTCAACATCGACACTTATTAATAGTCTACTAGTCAGGTGAAAGCATAATAAGATATGGAGTAAGGCATGGTATCATCAAATAGGTACAAAAGCTAGAGACAGAGTACATATAGAATTTAGACATGCTTTACAGATAAAAGAGATTGAATCAGATGTCAAATACCTCAATCGTCGCATAAAGACATTATGTATATAAGCCAACATTGATATAAAAGCCATTGCATGAGTCTAAGATATATAAATATGCATGCTCATAATCCTTCTCAACATCTCACAGTACAAATCCGTGTACCTGACACAGGCCACATGTCCAAACCAAGCACGAAGTTTGAGTTCCTACACTCATAGCGCCCAAAATAACATGGGTAATTACCTGATTCTGGAAGGATGGATCCATATCCAAGCATTGATTATTTTATAATTAATGATCAATAACCAATAATCAATAACCGGCCAAAGTTTCCTTAGTGCCAAAATCCTCAACTTTCTGTAATACCCAACTCTCTAACTCATGCATATGTGTAAAATAATATAACTAAGAGGCACCGATACATAACAATAGAGATGCAGATAAAATCTCACATGGCAAAAAGATGACTATGGCTATTCATATAATTTGATTTATCAAACAGTTCAAATTTCAACATTGAAAAATCTAATCATAATATTTAACATAAGTATATTAAGCCATGTAACCATGATCATGAGTCAAATAAGACAAGTGTATGACTACGACTTAATAAGAAAGCTCAACACGGCAGAATAACCCTTTATACCCCTTAAGCATGCTTCTAGGCCATAATTATGAGTCATCATGTAGTCATAGAATAAATAAAATATGGATAATAAATTTACATGGTCTAAGCAAGGCATAATAAGAAGTCAAACTTTACCGCATATGGTCATAACCCAGCTACACATATACGTTCATCGCATATATGTGGCTCCTAAATCAAGCAACAAGTAGCAAATAGATCGACTATGGGGAGAATTTCCTCTTACAAGGATAGACAAGACACTTACCTCTTCTCAGCTAACATCGATCAATAGCAACCGCATTTACTTTCAAATCCAACTCCAAGTGACTCAAATATAATCAAATATTACTCAAATGAGACATTACAAGCTTTAGAAATTGATTCCATATGAAAAAGATCCAATCTTTAACCCAAATAAAAAAGTCAACAAAAAGTCAATGGGCCCGCGCCCTGGGGCCGGAATCTGAAATTGATCATAGATATAGATTACTCATAACACTTCGAGTCCAAACATATAATTAGATTCCAAATCAGGTTCTAGTTTCATGTTTAAAATCCCAAAATCACTCTCTTATGTTCATACCAAAACCACCAATTTCTACACTTTAAATTCTCGATTTAAGGGATAAAAATCCATGTAAAATCTTGAAATTTTTTCTTGTATGAAAATCTCCTTGAGAAATTGCCCTTCAAGTAGTCTAGGGTTCAAAATATGAGAGAATGGACAAAAATTTTAAAAAAACGACTTAAATAGACTACCCAGTATTACCCGTCGTGATCGCGAAGCTCAAAAATGCACCGCCTGGAAACCCTTCTCTGTGATTGGATCAATGCGATCGCGAAAGCTAATGTACCCCTACGGCCCCACCTACAAGAACATGAGTTTCTTTTTCTTTGTTGTGTAACCTGAACCCTGTCTAAGAGTATAGGAATCCCCTTCGCAAACGTGAAGACCAATCCTCCAACCTGACTCTTCCTTTCCGCGAACGAGAACTAACCTATGCGGACGCGATGAATAACCTTCCCCCATACAAACACCCTTCTCCATAATTACGGTACCCAACTCCGCTATCGCGAAGCATTGCCCTGTATAAAAAAACCAGCAATAAAAAACTCAACTGAACTGGTCTGGTACCACCCCGAATCACTCTTGAGCCCTCCACCAATCATTCCAACGAGTCCATATGTTTCCTAGAGACATGTCCCAAGGCTCGAAACATCAAAAGAAACAAAAAAATCAAGAATCGAAGATCAAATCTACCTCTTAACTTTAAACTTTTCAACTTCACCAAATGCCTCCGAATAACACTTAAACATTCCGGATAACAACCAAACTTTGCACACAAGTTCATATAACCATTAGGAACTACCCATGGTCTCAAAACCACAATCAAAGTTCATTAGCTCAAAAGTCAATTATAGTCAATCTTATGAACTTTCCAATTTTTCAAATTGCCAACTTACGATAAATAAAGTCAAAATCTTCTAAGAACATCCAAAACTAAATCCGAACATACATCCAAGTCCAAAATTGCCGTATGAACCTATTGGACTCATCAAAACTCCAATCCATGTGTGTTTACTCAAAAGTTAAATATGATCAACTCTCATAAGTCATAAATCATCAAACAATTATACGAAAAATATCAAATAGGGAAATGGGCTCTAATACTCAAAACGACCGTCCGGGTCATAACACAAACGTTTTAACCATAGTTAAGGGATAGATTTAAGAGAGTACTCTCTACTTTGGCGTTGAATGCTTAATTTATTGTGTTTTAAGTACCTTAATTTGTCCCTTAAACCAAGAATAAAAAATGCCAGATGACCAAATTCTAGAAACCGGTATTTCATGCACTAAACTTTAATCAGCTCAAATTCCATAGATACAAGTTAATATCGCTCCCTTTGTTTCAATTTATTTGACATAGTTTGACTCAACACAAAGTTGAAGTAAGAAATGAAGACTTTTAAAATTTGTGATCTTAAACATATCATAACACTTATGGGGCTATAAAACATTTGAAACTTGTGGTTCAAACATGTCATAATATTTGTGTGGTTATAAGAGCTTTTCATCAAGGATAAAATGACAAGCCTAAGATAATTTTTTTTAAATATATAAGTGTGTAATTGTTTTTGAAACCTACTAATAATGAAAGTATATTATAAACTAAAACATAGGGAGTACAATATAGAAAACATGTTCCACCATAAACTAAGATTTAGTGTTCTAATATGCTCAAGTGCTATCCTAATAAATTATGCGCTGTCAAAACAGTATGCACTTTCCATTAGTAGCCTCAAACTCAACTAGATATCTGAAACAGATCTCAAGAGAAACTATACTCGAAGTACTCCTTGCTGAAGTTGAATTCGACTAATGTTGGTGCAAGAACAAGAAGCAAACTACTAGAATATGAAACTAAAATCTTAGCATATCGAGTTTTACCCTGCACTGATGTGGTGAACCAAAATTCCACCATGGTTAAGATGGCACCTAACCCCAACCCTCTAGGTAAACCAACAATCATAATCAACCAAACCGAATCAAACAAAGGATAATGTGTTATCAAGATAAAGATAAAACACAAATAATTCTGAAACCGTTAACCTTAAACGAAAAATACAACAATAATCACCCAGAACCTAGTAATACAAAGCCATGAGTAAAAAAAAATAGAGTACAACCGAGTCTCAAACGTAAAAATACTATCTGAATAAAACAAAAATAGAATGGATAAGAATGGGACTCCATAAGCTACAAATCAAGTACAATAACTCACCACGAAGTCTCCGATCAGCTGCTAAGCGCCTTCCTGAACACCACTAGGTCCAATACCAAGATCTGCACAAAAATATGCAGAAGTGTAATATGAGTACAATATAATATGTACCCAGTAAGTATCAAGTCTAATCCGGATGAAGTAGTGGCAAGGTTTAAACAAAGGTGATATAATTTCGAAACCTGACAAGCTCATATAGTGTACAATAAATAAAGGAACAACCAAGAAATCACGGATTTACATAATAAGGTACGCAACCAAGAATCAACTATTAAGCAGTCTTTTCAAGTAAGTTGATCAAGAACGCAAGTAAGGTAGATTATCAACATATATGGATGATATGTATCAAGTAGCATGTATACGCATGTGTTTATTGAGTCTACAATGTCAATGCATGATAAAGACTCAAACTTTACAACAAGTGGCACTCCCAGTGCTCGACACTCGCAGTGTCAGCTGAGCACATATGGCACAAGGTAGAATGGGTGACCAAGTGACTCTGGTAAATCCCAATCCCTGCGCCGAGAATCATAGCTCTATAATCAATATCTCATAAATTAGTCATCAAACTGCACAGAATGTACAAACGTGACCAATAATAATATTCGCACGCAATGTCCCGCCGTGCCAACCTCAGTCTATAACAAAGTACCATATGTCAGGATATATACATATGAACAAGTAATAAGCATATCAAATATATATATATATATATATATATATATATATATATATATATATATATATATATATATATATATATATGTATGTATGAATAGAGAATATCACCATGAAGAGATGCATGCATGTATACAAGCATGACTACGGCTACAACGTATAATCAAAAATGTCAAATAACCCTTCATATAAAAATATAGCATCAAAAGCCTAGACATAATATCTAGCATAGTTAAGTGTTGGTTCCCCAAGTACACGCAAGTATACGTGGCCGTCAAGTAATAAAGTGACTCGAAAGTCGGTTGTCGAACCCACAGAGACTTAGATCAATCATTAACTAAGCAAACGAAAATCAGTTAATTGTCCAAGATAATCAAGAGTGATGTTTTTCTATTAACCTACTATTGCGGAAATTAAACAAGTAACAACTAATCTATCAAGAATGCAAATGTGTATGTTGAGAGTTTAATTCAGAAGAGATTAAAATTACAGGGTTGTGGTTAGTTTATCAATCCTATTAAGTTCAAAAATCAGACTCGTTAATCCAGATTATCAATGGTTGCTAATTAACTGGATCGTTTATATGAATAGCACGTTTCCATACTACTCGCATGTCCACAATATATTAGTGCTGTATTCCTATGGTATTGAGTCTATCATGAACGAATATAATACGATATTCAACTAAGCAAGACTGTTAGGTATATTCCTATCCTAACCGCGAAATCTTTCCCCAAGCCACGGGTTCCAAAACAAGCTCTCTTTGATTCTACTCTAATCTAAACACAGCTTTTCCAAGCATAACATAGATAGTAGGGTAAATTGGTAGCTACCACAATTCACAAGTTAAAACTAGAATTAAAGAATCAATCACAAGATGATAATCCGAATTAACGAAGATGTAATTAATAAACGTTAATAATCATGTCAACCACAACCCTAGAAGCTAGAGTGCTTAGCCATTCATGTTCGTAGTAACCACTTTCCAAGTATTTTGCATAAACAAATTCCAAAGAAAAGATGAAGGAATGAAGAACTCTGTGATTTTCTCCTCCAAAGAATGTTCCCAACATCTTCTCCCTTTCAAGATAGTCTCCTTAGGTCTAAGGTGTGTCAAAAGTCCTCCAAATAACGTTTTTACATGTATTTATACTAAGTAAGGTCGAGCCCAGATGAAAATACCTTTTCCTGCGAACTGGGATAATAACTCTGTAAAAATTGCACAAGCGCAGTAGTAGACTTTATCAGAGAGCTTGCAAAATCAACCAGCAACACAAATGGGCAGCCACGGCGTGCCACGCGCCGCGACTATGGACTTTTCTCAGAGTGAACCTTTTGGCTTTGTTTTTGAAGTCCGGACATGGTTCTCGACCCCCGAACGCGATCCCGGCTTAATCCTTTGGGCTTTTAATCAAATTTCAAAGCTCCAAATAGCTCCAATTTATTCCATAATATCTACATAGCTCGGAGTTACTCCAACAAGGCATAAAACACGCAATTAGTGCAAAACACTATCAATTAAAGCTCAAACTCAATTAAAGTGTAGTAGATTAGAGTGTAATAAGCGACTAAAATACGAGATTATAGCCTACCATCAACACCTCACACTTAAATCATTGCTCGCCCTCGAGAAATCAAACTACATTTTATATACACGAGCTTTTTAAACAATTCTCCTAACTCATCACACCATGAATATTTAAAATAGACTAAACAAAAGAATGTAACATCTTCACCTCAAGATTTGATTCACAAGTACCACACGTTATTCAAAACTCACACACTTACTCTAATATAGAGGTCAATGAGATTATCTTTCCTTCATGAACCAAGTGCCCTCACACAACAAAAGAGAGTATTTCCACACACAATAAAATTTAAGACAATTAGGAACTCAAGATAGAAAGAATTCACTCACTCTCTGAAGTAACATTCATATGCCATAAAAGACGTACCATAGGCTTGCCAGTAGTGTAATACTCTACTAATCGAGCTCATCCAGTCTAGGATCAAGTAGGACTTTAATTGGTTGTAATGTAGGCTGCGGGACGGGTAGGATACATTTAGATATAAGAGTGACTACACCTCCCTAAGCACTTTAATACATACACTTTAACATTTAAAACCCCACACTTATGTCAAACCATAACTCCACCTTCACATCAATGTATATTAACTCCATACTTCTTTAAGCATAATTACATCAAGAGTCACCACTATAAAGGAATATTTTTCACGACTATACAACTATTTTTTTTCCTTTTTGTAACGACCCGGCCGGTCATTTTGAGAATTTAAGCTCCGGTACACGCCGTAAGGTCTTGAACAGCTTCATATTATGTGTATCGACTTGAGTGCATGGTTAAATTCAGTTACCGGATGATTCGGGGTCGAATTGGGAGAAAGAATCTAGTTTTGGGAGCTTAAGCGGTGAGAATTTGACCAGAATTGTATTTTTGAGTAAACGGCTCCGGAATGGGTTTTGGATAATTTCAACAGCTTTGTATTGTGATTTGGGTCTTAGGCGTGCGTCCGGTTTCAGATTTGGAGGTCCGTGGTGGAATTAGGCTTGAATTGGTGAAATTAGAAATTTGGCGATTTCCGATCGGCAATGGAAATTTGATATCGGAGTCAGAATTGAATTCCGGGAGTTGGAGTAGGTTTGTAATGTCATTTGTGACGTGTATGCAAAATTGGAGGTTATTCGGACGAGGTTTGATATGTTTCGGCATTGATTGTGGAAGTTTGAGGTTTCAAGTTCATTAAGCTTGAGTTGGTGTGCGATTCATATTTTTTGTTATTGTTTGAGGTGATTCGAGAGCTCGATTGAGTTAGTATGGTATTTTAGGACTTGATGGCACATTTGGTTGAGGTTTCAGAGACCTCGGGTGTGTTTCGGGTGAATTTTGAGCGAGTCCAGGCATGGTTCTGGTGCTTAATTTTCACGGACGACGGCAAAATTTCGCTGAGGGCGGAGGTGGGGGCACGGACCGCGTAAATTTGGTCACGGAGGCGCTCCAGGGCAGATCTGCAAATTCGCTGGTACGACTTCGGAAGCCTATATCTTTTGATCAACAAGGAATTTTGATATGATTTAAAAATAAAAGTTGTAGCACTTTGTGTCTAGTTTCCAAAAAGGTAAAGAAATAATCATTTGGACATCTTTAGAGAAAGCTACGGCAAAAATTCTAAAGTGTGGCAGTGCAGTCACCGAAAAGTGCGGCCGCACCATTTTTTCGCGACCGCGGGGCCTGGGAGGCGCGGCCGCGCTTGGAATTTCGCAGAACGCGGTGAGGAAGTTCAGAGAAACACTATTTAAATGAGGGTTAGGGTTTTATTTCACATCTTGGACTTTGGGAGCTCGGTTTGAGGCGAATTTACGGGAGTTTTTCAAGGAAATCATCTGGGTAAGTAATTCTAACTCGATTTTGGCTAATATTCATGAATATGTCATTGAATTCATCATTTGATTCGTAATTCGGGATGGAATTTGGGAAAAATTTGTAAAGTCTTTCAAAAATGTAAAATGATGATTTGAAGGACCAAATAGTATCGGAATCTGATAATTTTTGTATGGGTGAACTCGTATCGGAATGGGTATTTGGTTTTTGTAAATTTTGTCGGGTTCCGAGGTGCGAACCTAAGGAGTTGACTTTTGTTGACTTTTTGCAAATGTATAAGAATCATAGCTTTATTAATTAAAATTATTTTCTCTTGCATTGTTTGATGTATTTAAGTTATTTGGCTAGATTGAGCCGAACGTTGATGAATTGGTAAAGGAAAAACTAAATTGAGTATTGAATTGGCCAGATTGAGGTAAGTATCTTGCCTGACCTTGTGTGGGGGGCTTCCCCTTAGGATTTGAGTCTTCTATGTTGATTGTAATCCATGTATGCGAGGTGACGAGTGCGTGCTCGGACTTATTTGTGGGAAATTGGCCTTTAGGGTTCTTAGGTCCTTATATTTACTGTGTATGAAATTTTTCGGGATATGTTTGAGTTCCTAATTTTTGGTTTCACTCCTACATGCTTCAATTTGAATTAATTGCCTTAGGATTTACTCTTGTTGCCTATCTGACTCTTATTCGACTTAGCTGAAGATTTTGCCTCTCCTATCGTCATGTTATCTTTTCACAACTGCTTATCTTTAACTGAATTTATTGCTATCTCATCCTGTAATTATTTATTCTTAATTGAGGTTATGATTATCTCCCCACTGCTTATCCTAAATTGAAATTGTGTGAACTCTAAGTAATTGCACAACCTTAAAAGAAGTTTAGATGCCCTATATCCTAGTTGACATGTCCTTGTTTGTAATTATCTGGCTCGTATTAGCTTCCTTGTCGTTGTACTGTATATTGTGAAATCATTGTTACGTATTATTTTCTCCCTTGTTGAGCTGTTCTTATTTATGCCTATTTTCTTTACTGTGGTCGTTCCTTGTGAAAAGGTTCTACCGTGTCTTTGTGATTTAAAATTCTTGAGTTGATTTACTCACCATACTTTGTATTACTGTCATTGTTGCTGTTGTACTTTTGGTGTTGGTGCACGAGGTTCTGCCGAGCAGTTGTTGCTATGGGGTTGCACGAGGTTTCTGCCTTGCTGTTGTCACTACTGACTTATGCACATGCGACATGACAAGGAGGGATTATATACATATATTTATGTGTGGGTTGTGCATGTGGTGAGACAAGGTGGGAACATTATGATGCATGTGTGGCGAAATAAGGCGGGCACTTACTATATTATTATTGCACACGTGGCGAGACAAAGTGGGCTATGTCAGGGATTGATTGTGGTGATTTGTGATGGCATGGGGACATTCTTGTTGTTGATATTGTGTTGTGGTACGCTCACCTGTATGAGCTTTATCTCGTGAAAGTTTTGAGGAAACACCTTACGTGTTGTCCATTCTTTTCCTTACGCTTTTAGCGGGTATGATCTATGTTATAGCACTTGCACAAGCACACACGTAGTTAAACGACCCTATTGAATTAGAAGTACTCCTGATATTTTGAGTGTAGATGTACACCCTCACTTACTTGTCATATATGTGAGAGTGGCTCTAGTTAGCAAGTGAGTTGTCAGCATGATCATGAGATGTGATGAGGGCACAGGATGCCAAGTGTTAGGGTTCAAGTATTGAGACCCGTGAGCTGTAATTTTGTTCGAGGTTCGGTACTTCGTGAAGTTGTTGGCTAAGACCTGATGTGAAAACAGTCATAGTTTCTGAGTTATTACTTGCCTTTACTGTATTTGTGATTTAGGATTTGGGTTTGTGTTTCCGCTCTCTTTTCTATGTCATTATTATGGTGTTTCCACTGTTACTTGCTGCTTTCTTCCCTTATTGTGATTGTTGTATTGTTAGCCATGTCGTGTAGCCTTTATATTTACTTCATGTTCTGTTGTTACTATGCTTATATTTGTACAGTTTATTAGACCAGTAGGTGCCTTGACTGTTCCTCGTCACTACTCCACCGATGTTAGTCTCGATACTTACTGGGCACCACTGTGGTGTGTGCATGCTACTCTTCTGCATATTTTTGTGCAGATCCAAGTATTGATCGTTAGTAGCTATGCGGATCATTGCTGAGGAGACTCAAGGTAAACCTGTTGCAGCGTTCGTAGGCTTTGGAGTCACCTTCTTACTTGTATTCAACTGTTTTTACTCATTTCAGAACAATTGTATTTAGAAGTGGTAGCTAACTCTGTAGAGCTTATGACTTGTACTATCGGGTTTCAGGAACGTGTTTATTGTATAAAGAATTCATTTTAGAATTTTTTTTAGATGTTATTTATTATTGTTGTTATTCCGTAAATATTAGGCTTACCTAGTCCTTAAGATTAGGTGCCATCAAGATACCCAACGGAGGGGAAAAAAATTGGGTCGTGACACTTTTCAATTCAAGTGGCTCTTACCTTTTCAAAATAGTGCACCTTTCTCCTTATTTCATTAGTTCCACTCCAAAGCCAAACCAACCACCCCATACTTGAACTTTTACAAAGTTCATTACAATTCAAGTACTCATGAGAGGTGAAAAGGTTAAAATAGATGGTTAATTCAAACAAATGGGTAAGCTTGTAATGTGGTTGCAAAAGAAACATGATTACGACTCAAAGGGTTAACTACGATACATAGTAATTAGCAGGGTAATATATATATATATATATATGGCTCAACAAAGAAACGCCTATATCACTTCCCAGACTGAACAAAACTACTATTTCACTTTGCAAATACACGGGGCAAGTTCTAGACATCAAATACAATGCACAGAATAACACACAAACCCCACACACACATGGCACATAACTCACTCATGATTGGACTCATCAAGACACTCTAGTCAAAGCAGTTAAGAAAAATTAAGATCATACAATTTAAGGTACTTATACAAGAGTAAAAAACTGAGCCTAAGTGTCACAACCAAAGAACTCACTATGCCCAAGGCATAACAAAGTCAAGAGATATTGCTTCAATTCCAACAATAACACAATGGCTCCTACTCCTAAAAAAATAAACTAACTACACCCGGTTCAAACAAAACGCTTGGAAAAGAACCGTGACACAAAGAAAAACCAAGGGGTAATTTCAACATTACCTACAAAGAAAATCTTTTCGTCTTTTTCCTTTCGACTTAAATCCCTCAAGAAAACTGTCTAGGAGATCTATCGTCGGGAAAAGTCCAATTTTTTCTACTTTTTTTTAGTTAGATTTTCTTAGGAGCTACTAAAATACTACACAAATACAAAAACAAAAATAAGAAGTTAACATTTTTCTAACATACGACTACTAATTATCTAGAGAAATTCTCCCACCCCACACTTAAAGGAGTGCAGTGTCCCCAATGCCCAACTAAAGCAAAACAATAGCGAGGGTGGACAAGAAACTCCCTGAAAGGCCAAAGGCCGAAGCAATAGCGGCTCATGGATACTCAGACTTCCCCCTGGCATGGTCCTTTGTATGGGCACGCCACACTTAGTTCTCACCATCTAGCTCAATTTTGCACTCTTCCAATGGTTTTGCTTCCTATGCTTATAATCCTACAAAATAAAATCAAACACCACAAAAATAATATAATAAAAATAAAACTAAAGGAAAGCAGTAAAGTTGGGTTGCCACCCAATAAGTGCTTGATTTAATATCGCGGCACGACACGGAATCTCATCTACTCATTGGCAAGTAACATCTTTGACTGCTAACGATCAATGTCACTTCCATAATAGTGCTTTACTCTTTATCTGTTCACTAAGAACGTTCTCTCACTACCTAAGACGCACAGCTCAACTGTACCATGTGGAGTGACTCTCACTACCTTAAACGGGCCCGACCATATCGATTTGAGCTTCCCCGGAAAGAGTCTCAACCTTGAATTGAACAAGAGAACCAATTGGCTTGGTCCTTTCTTTATATAACTTCGCATTCTCATATGCGTGCAAGCGAAACTCATCAAGCTCGTTCAATTGCATCAATCGTTTTCTACCCACTAATTCTGCATCAAAGTTCAGCTTCTTTATCGCCCAATAGGCCTTGTGCTCAAAATCCACCGGTAAATTGCTTGCCTTCCCATAAACCAGCTTGTAAGGGGAGGTTCCGATTGGAGCTTTGTAGGCGGTCCGGTATGCCCATAGAGCATCATCAAGCTTTGCATCCCAATCTTTCCTACTTGCACTAACCGTCTTCTCTAGAATCTGCTTTATCTCTCTATTTGGCACTTTCAACTTGTTTACTAGTCTGAGGATGGTAAGCGGTCGCAACCTTAAGTTTGACCCCATATTTTGCTAAGACATTTTTCAATAGTTTGTTACAGAATGGGGTGCCCCCATCACTTATCATCACTCTCGGGGTGCCTAACCTTGTAAAGATATGTTTTTTCACAAAGTTCAACCTTGGTATCATTGGTAGGAAGAGCAATGGCCTCCGCCTACTTCGACACATAGTCAACGGCCACCAAAATGTACTTACAGCCATTGGACGAGGAAAATGAACCCATAAAATCAATTCCCCACACATCAAAAATTTCAACCTCCATAATACCATGCAATGGCATCTCATGCCTTTTCATAATTGTTCCTGTTCTCTGGCACCTATCACACCTCCTCACGAACTCATGGGCATCTTTAAATAACCTAGGCCAATAGAAACCCGATTGCAACACCTTTGCTACTATTTTGTTACCCGCATGATGACCACCATAAGGCGACGAGTGACCATCATGTATGATAGCATTTATTTTATATTCGGGCACACATTTTCTCATTAACTGATCAGTACAAGATTTGAACAGAAACGGCTCATCCCACACATATGATCTCACATCTCACAAGAACTTCTTTTTAGTACGAGGTTCATGATCAGGCGGAATTTATCCACTTGCCAGATAGTTTGCAAAATCTGCATATCATGGCACCTCCCCAGCAGTAACGACCAACAATTGCTCAGCCGGGAAGGTTTTCTTGATGACATCTCCCTCAACTACATGATTTCGAGTTTCTAACTTGGACAAGTGATCAGCCACTTGATTCTTTATTCCTTTACGGTCTCGGATCTCCAAGTCAAATTCCTGCAAGAGTATAACTGTAAGGCCCCGTGAAAATTTCTACTCAAAACCCGAAAGCTCGTAGTGCCAAGTTAGGAATATGTGTTAGAAATTTGTAAAAGCTCGCCGGTTCGAACCCTTTGGACTGATCTATGCATTAAAAAGTTAAGGAATAATGTTTTCCAGAAAAGTGCATTTATACGGTCCATTATGCGGTCGCATAATAGCTATATGGACCGCATAGTCGCCGCATAGTCAGACAGTTTGATGGTTCATTTTGAGGTCAACTATGCGGCCCATTATGCGACCGCATAATCAATATGCGGGCCGCATAGTCATCGCATAATCCCCTTGGAATTTTTGCGAAGGGCAGTTCTGCGGTGCATTATGCGACCGCAGAACAGGTATGCGGACCGCATTCTTGTCGCATACCCGGGTAGTTTGTTCGGGTTTTTGAAGCCATTTTTGCGGTCCCTTTTGCGGGCCGCATGTCCATTATGCGATCGCATATGCGATCGCAGATTGTGTCGGGGCTCCTATTTTCTAACTTTTAAAACCCAACCCCATTCCATTAAAAACACCCCATTAGACCCCTTTTATGCTATTTTACTGCAAATAGAGTGTGAGAGGAAGTTCTAGAGGGAGAGAGAGTGATCTTCATCAAGTCCCCACCCAATCTTTGCCTAAACCCTTGAAGAATTTCAAGTAAAGCTGCTAGGCCTTCACCCCAAGAGGTAAGAACTTGAGCCCTAACCTTTGGTTTCGAAATTCACACTAGAATGAGTAATTAGCTTGTGGTTCACGGGTATAAAAAGGATTTTCTTGCATGCATAAAAGATAATAGGGTATGGGGAGGTTGTGAACTAAAAAGATAGCAATTGGGGTGTAAGATGATGAAAATCTCTCACAAAAGGGTCCTAAAAATTACAATGCACACTTAGTGCTTGCTAATATGCTCAAAAGAGCTAGAACCTTAATCATGCCTCTAATTCTCCGTTTAACTTGTAATTTTCATAAAATAGATCGAAGTTGCTAGAAAATTCCGGAATTTACTGTAAGGATTTAAGGAAAGCTCTATTGAGGTATGTATGGCTAAAACCCCCTCTTCTTAGAAATTGAGCTTCCATGGTGTCTGTGCAAATGTTGTAAGTCCGAAATTTGATTGATGTAGTACTTGTTATATCGAATGAATTGATGTTGTGAAAATGTATGTGGAAGGTGCGTCTCCATGTGCTATTCTTTGTAAAAATTGAGGATGCGTGGATAACATGAGCTATGTGCTAAATGCCTAAATTTCAAGTCAAGGTTACATTGTGATTAATATGCCGAACTAGATGAATACCTCTCTATGCTTATAACTTGAATTGCTTTTGTATGTGCCTATGATCTTAAATGGCAAGGTTAAAGTTGAAAATGGGAATAATGTGAAACGTGAGTTATGGAATGTGGCCTAGTGCTAAGTATGATGTGGTAATTGTGGCCCCAGGTGCCGATGAACTAATACATGTGAAACCAAAAATTGAAGTGAGATGATTAACGGAAAAGGGTAACGTCTTGGTAAGACGACTTAGTCGATCGGGCCCTGATCGGACGCCATGCTACACACACATGGTGGTATTGTATTGATAATTGAAACTGGAAAGTGAGAATGAAATGAGGGTAACGTCTTGGTAAGACGGCTTAGCCGATCGGGCCGTGATCGGACTCCGCTCAAGAAAGCGGTGGTGTTGTGAATGATGATGTAACAATATGGAATGCCCCAACCTAAAGTTACGAAAACTATGTGTAAGCTATGTGATCTTTTTATATTGTTAATGTGGTGATTGTTTGAAGCTTTGTAGTCCTTATGATTTCTTTTTACTCTTGTATGGTTGTTCTTTCTAATAGGATGGTGTTTGGTTATACATACTAGTATTATTCCATGGTACTAACGTCCCTTTTTGCCGGGGGCGCTACATTTTTGAATAAATGTAGGTGGCTCCATAGCGGACAGTGCCGATCGTGCGTAGCGGAGTATCCTCCTCTCAAAGTCTTGGTGAGCCCCTTTCTCCTTCAAGGGGTTATGTTGTACATCTTTTGTTGTAGACTTCCACTTTTGAGGTATAGTCGGGGCCTTGTTGCAAGCGTTGTCATAATTGTATTTTATATCCTTAGAGGCTCCATTGACGTTTGTGTGGGTTATGTTCGGATATCGGATGGGTCAATGTACTGTATAGTAATTCTGAACTCTAGTTCTTCTAAACTGTAACTATATGAAATCTTGAAAACTTAGCCATGGTTTAAGGTTTGTGATATGAAAATGAATTAACAATGTTGAATGTACGATTTTTGCTATTGTCTAAATAAAAGAAATCATGGTTTCCTTAATCGTATTGAGTTGGGTAGAAAGTGTTAAAAAGGCTTGCTCAGTTGGGTTCACTCGATTGAGCGCCAGTCGCGCCTCCCGAGGTTGGGGCATGACAAACTTGGTATCAGAGCCTAAGGTTTTAAAGTGTCCTAGGATGTCTCGGAGCCGTGTCTAGTAGAGTCCTTATTATCGGTGTGTAGTCGACCACATCTATAAGTTGGAGGCTACTTGGGCATTTAGGAATAACACCCTTCTCTGATATTCTGGATCGTGCGGCAATTGTGAAACTATTCCCCCTCTAACTAGTGCATTCGTTCAATTTTCAGTACATGGCACCTAAGAATAAAACCAGGACTGGCCAAGGAGTCAATGCTGCCCCAGGAGCGGCAATTTGCTCTGTAATTGATGATGCGGGTGATAACCTGAGGGGTGAGGACATTCCCCCGACTGCTACACAAGTTCCTACACCTGCTGCGGGTGCTACTATCCCTCCCATTGATACTCCTGTTCTGCCTCCAGCCCCAGCTTCCGGTTCTGGTAATTTTGATGGGGATCTTAGGGGAGCTATTCAGATGTTGACTCAGCTAGTGGCCTCACAGGCCCAATGGTCAAATGTTGCGCCCAGTTCATCTAGTCAGCAAGGGGATTCCACCAGTTCAAGGGTAAACAGATTTCTTCAGTTAGACCCTCCAGTGTTTTCGGGTGCAAATCCAGAAGAGGACCCCCAGGATATTATTGATGATATGCACAAGACCCTCAGGGTTATGCGTGCAACTGAGACAGAGGGGGTAGAGTTGGCTGCCTACCCTTTGAAAGGGGTGGCCTATGCATGGTTTGAGTTGTGGGAAGATTCCCGTGAGGAGGGGAGCCCTCCGGCGGGGTGGAGCGAGTTCGCCGATGCCTTTATAGATCATTTCCTGCCTGCTGAGATAAGGGCAGCCCGTGCAGCAGAGTTTGAGAACCTGAAGCAAGGTGGCAGAAGTGTGTGGGAGTACCATATGGAGTTTGCCCGCCTGTCCAAGTATGCTATTCACATGTTGCCCACAATGGAGGCTAAGGTGCGCCGGTTTGTTCAGGGCCTTAATCCTTTGACTATTAATGAGGCTTCTACAGCTGTATTGAATTCTGACATGAATTATAGGAAGATGGTAGCGTTTGCTCAAGCCACAGAGAACCGTAAACTGAAGAACAGTATGGAGAGAGAGGGTAACAGAAAGACCCGGTCTATGGGCAACATGGGTGAGTCACTAGGTAGGGGAAGATCAGCTTTCTGGGGAGGATCATCAGGGACGTCCCAGTCTGTTGAACAGTCTTCAGCCAGCGCATCGCCAACAGGGCCCAGCCAACAGCAACAGTGGGGTCTTTTCAGGCCCAATCAGGGCAACAGGGGATCCCACCAGCGGGGTCGGTCAGGAGAGAGAGCCCAGCAGCAGCAGAGGTCCCCGTGCCCCCTGTCACACCTCCTTTTTTACACCCCGAGGTAATAAGGGAGTTTTTCCAATTAAACTGACATTATTCGAAATGAGATTAATTATTTATCAGAGTCGCCACTTGGGATAGTTTATTTGGTGTCCCAAGTCACCGGTTTATTTTAAATCCCAAATCGAGGAAGTTTTATTTTTAAAGAGTCTGCGAACCAGAAATTCTAGATAAGGAATTCTGTTAACCCGAGAGAAGGTGTTAGGCATTCCCGGGTTCCGTGGTTCTAGCACGGTCGCTTAGCAATTTATACTTGGCTTAATTGTTTAACTACTCATTTTTAAGACCTATGTGCAATTATCTTTCACCGCTTTTAATCACTTGATTTATTCGTAATTAAAGAATTGAGTTACGCGTACGTATACTCTTTTCTTTTGGCGCGTAAAAATCATGTCACGCGAACGTGTCCACGATTAATAACACTTTTGTTAATTTATTAAGAAGGGTTTGGTTGAAGTTGCGCGAACGCATCCCTCGAGTTACTTTTTAGGATTAAAATCACAATTATGTTACACGAACGTATACATAATTACAATAATAATCTAAGTTGAGCCTAAAGTAAGCTACGACTATTTGATTAAGGCATTTATTTACTAAGAATATTTGACCATGGTCACGCGAACGTGTGCCATGGTTTGTTTTGGCATCACAATTATGTCACGCACACGTGTGTTGATACCCAATTTTTCCCTACATATTTTTTATTCTCAAAATATTCTCAAAATAGCGTGTACATGCATATATAAGCATGCCCAAAAGTTTTGGTATTTTTCCTTTATTTTTTAAAGATTTTTTAAATTTATTTATTGTCTATTTTAATACTACAAAATTCAATAATTATTCCCAAACTAGAATTTTTTGGTGAATAATTTATTTTCATTCTCATATTTACACTACGATATAATTAAGGTAATTTTTGCATATTTTTATACATTTGTTTGGTATTTTTTTTAAGCTAAATTGCATATAATTGCAATTATGGCCTATTTTACAATTAACAGCATTTTACAATTATAAAATCACTTTTGGTATTTTTACATTAATATTTATATGTTATTAATTAGTCTAGTACCTTTAATTTATTTTTTAAATAATTTTTTACTATTTTATAAAATGATAGAAGGGGAAAATTGGCTATTTAACAAACAACCCTGTATTATTTCAATTCTAGCCAAATTGGCCACACCCACTATCAGATTCAAATGGCCCAATATCCTAATTAAACTAACCCAGCCCAATCCCTAATATAACTCGGTCCAACCCTTTTTTTAATCTGAGCCGTTGATCAAATGAGATCAACGACCCAGATCTAATTCCCTTAATTAAATTCAATTACCCCCCCCCCCCAGACCCCTCATTCTCTCCGAGATTGTCTCTCTCTCTCTGTATCGTCTCTTCCTCTCCCTTCCCTCTAGAACCTTCTGGTTCTCTCTTCTCCGATGATCTCCACCGCCTCTCCGGCCACCTCCCTTCAACCCCAAGGCTCCGATGGGCCTCTCGTTGTCCTGTTCAACATCTCTAGGACCTTCAAGGTCTATGGACCTTGGTAATTCAGACCTAGGGTTCCTGGTTCTGCTACCTGTGAGTTCTCCGGTGTGATTCAGGCGAAATCACACCCTATATGTCACGATCTCTGAAGTGTTAACAGGTTCTCTCCACTCCTATTAGGGTTTTCCCCCCTTTTTTTGAAACCCTAACCCTCTCCTGAATCTCTCAAAACAGTGTTATTTTCATGCTATTTTCATATTTTTCTCTATGTCCTGCTTATACTCGAGTTTCTTCTAAAAGATTCTCTACTTTGAACCATTTTTACTTTCTTTGAAAATTTAGGGTTTCTTGGATTTCTTTTACGCATATTTCGACCAATTTTCTTTATGATTAAAACCTTTTCCTTGTTTATTCTGACCGATTTCTATGCTCTTACTGTTCTTTAGTTTGACTTTGCTAAAAATCCTAATTTCTAAATAATGTTTCTTCGCTTGATTATGTGTGTTAGCATGCTTCTTTGCTTCGATTATATGTGTTAGCCTAATTTCCTTTGCCTTGTCTCTTTGTGTTAGCATGTTTCTTCGTTTGATTATGTGTGATAGCCTGATTTTCCTTACTTTGGGTCTGTCTGCTTGCCTATTTACTTGATTCTTGTTAATGTCTCATGGTCACCATGCTTCGAATATGTCCTGCTGAATCTTAACCTGTTTTCACTATCTTTGAGTAGTTGTGTTTGTTCATCTCTTATTCCCCTCTGTCTATATGGCTGATTTTGTTTGTTACTCTTGTTCATTCACCTCTATTTATACGTTGAGAATGCAGAATCATGACTTCACATGATTGGTTCTGATATTCTTTGATTGATTGGTAATTCAAAAACTTTCCTTCAAAACCCTAGCATTCTATTCGCCTGTTTTAAATTAACCGATCTTTGTTACCTTATTTGCTATGGTACTCTATTCTACCTAGCCTTTCCTTAATTGTAATTTTCCTGAATTTGGTCTTAATTGGTTACTATATGCATACTGAACCTTGACTCATTCCTTATTTAAACCTGCCCTGATTTTTTCTACTTGCCTTGTATGGTGATGAATCTTTTCGTTTGATTTTGATTCCTTTAATTAATGGGAGTACTTCCTCGATTCTTCAATCAATTGATTCCGAGTTCTTAAATTGACATATTTCTATGATTTTTTACCTTATTTTTACCACCTACTTTCAACTATAAATACCCTAAGTCTTTTACATAGCACACACGACAAGTCTTCCTAGCTTACACACACTGAATACTTTAAAATCTGCATTCTCTCTTGCTCTTTGTTCTATTGCTATTCTTTGCTCCTGCTTATTATTAGCCGGCTGAAAGACAAGGCTAATATAGTGTTACTACCTTGTCTTTGCATCCTACTTTTGCTCTTTTACTGGTATGTCCTAATTAATTTTCAAGTCTCACACCAATGTGTTTATTTTTGTTTCAGTTCATTATCTTTGTGATTTTCTTCTACTTATGCTTCTCCTGCTCAATGTGTCATTGATTCTTTGCTCTAATACTTCACCATGTCTTCTGATTTACATGCTAAGTCTGACTTTGTCTATTCCTTGCTATGCCTATGTCCTGTTGTTATACATTAGCATGCCTAAATTTTACTACTTCCAGGTTCCCCTGAATCCCTTGATTATGTGTAGTCATGTTCATTAAACCTGTATCCCCTTCAGCATTGTGTGATCTATCTGTTCCCTTTTCCCTATGATCCTTGTATGCAATCATGTACTGTTGAACTATGGTTCTGCTGTTTTCTTTTAAAACAAACCCCCTTATTTTCGAAAACTCTTCTTCCTGCACTTCACACTACTCTTAGAAAATAGGTTCTGCCCCCTTCGTGTGAACATTGCTTTGAGTACCTCTGAGTACTCACTGAACTTTGACACACAAGGCTGGTATTACACATTGCACGTGTCCTACATTTTCTTTTAAATGTCTAGGTGCTGGTATTGGTTAGGGACCCAATGGGGCCCTAGGGAGCTTTGCCGCACCTAGATCATGGCAAAGGCTGTGAACTCGAAGGGGTTGAGGTTGGGAGACTGGGTCTGATTGAAGGCTCCCTATAGAATAACTTTTTTTTTGTTCTTATTTACTGTAATTCAGATGATACTGGTTTGTAATAATTTGTAAACAAACGATTGGGGTTGAATAGTGAATATGGGGAGGGTTATGCATGCTTAGTATAAATAATGGGTAGAAAATATGCTTATAGGATTTTATTTACTTATCTGCGCAATAGATAACCTGTATAGGCCATGCATCTCATTCATTAGAGATCCTGCTTTAGGTTCTTTACTTTCAGCCTGTCATTACGCTCTCTTGTAATCACGATCAGTTAATAACTAGCAAATAATTAACAACAAGCTAAATAATTTGACATTACTGCATTGGCATGTTAGAAACCATGATTTAGGTACTTCTATGTGCATTAGATATCCTGCCCATAGGACTTCTCACTCGTTCGAGTTGCAGTAGTTAATTCACATTTGTCTAATAACTTTGATAAAATATGGCTAAGTGGTTTGAAACATTTTCTGCAAATACTTTATCACGCGTACCTTTATAAATCAGAATCGAAATATGTATGTTCGTTCTCTAAAATAATCATACAACGTACAACGACGCCTAGGCAAACTTTAGGCCCAATAATAACTGATTAATTGTGTTGCTTCTAGCCCAAAACCAACCAACTTCTTTTAATTTCAACTTTGCCTTTCCTATTCTTGTTTTGATTTTCTGAAGCTCACTCAGCTTTCTTTCTTAAAACAAAACTCTGCTAAAAATGATTTTGAAATGATCCATCCAACTTACTTTTACTAAGTTTCTGATTTCCATCACTGGATTCCCAACCTCTACCCAGAATCGTGCTATTTTACTTGTCCTGCACCTCATTAAACTACTGTTACTACTTCTTTTTAAAAAAAACCATGTTTGAACTGCTATAAAAGTTCCTATCTTTGAGACCTTAATTGTGTTTAAGTCATGCTACTTATGTGTTTTGTTTGAGGAGGTATACATGAGCCTTTATATGTTTACATGCTTCCCCCAACATGCAGTATGTCGCCTTAGATTTTATCCTTTGAAACCAATCAGCCTAATATCCCACCTTGTAGGACTAGTAGTTCTAAGTACCTCCGGGACTGATAGGATGGGATAGGTAATAGCATGCAATAAGTAAAACGAGACCATTCCGTGTTTAATACCTTAACGGGATGGGAAAGGGTAGATATGGATATGATGACCACGCGATAACACCACGTGTATAAACGGTTACCGGGTGTTGTGTGGTGTGATCCATATTATGTATAAACCTAGGACCCATTCCCTTATTTATACGTTTTATTTTCAGAATTTCAACTACTTTTTTGCCAAACTTTAGCTTTTTTTTTAAACTGCTTTTAACTTGCTACAACTATATGAAAATTTCCTCTTTTGCTCAAGATTTTAAAACTGCTTCCTCTATTAAAAAACTCAGTCTTTAACTTCTTTAATCTATTGCAACCATTATGTGAAAACCCCCTTGTATTTGTAATTCTTGCTTGCCTACTTGTTGTTTGCATTTAAGTCACAATATGACATGGCCGGGAACCACACTAGTGGATCTTGAGGGTTGCCTAACACCTTTTCCTTGAGATAATTTCTAGCCCTTACCCGAACTCTGGTTTTTCAACTCAAAAACCTTTAGTGTCCTAATGCACTTAATCATTAGGTGGCGACTCTTCAATTTCAATTCCAAAAAACCCAAATTCCAAAAGGGAATAGAGTTATCCTCCCAAATGTCGTAAACCCGTTTTCGCGAGAAAAAGGGGGCGTCGACAACGTGTACATAGCCACAACATTAAGACAAGCCTGACGCGTGTGTGCTTAGCAAGTTTTAATAATGACTCACAAACAAAAATAACGAACAAGCAAACAAATAGACAATTTGTCTTTTGATATTTTATCACTTACTAAAGTCCATCAAATAAACTAATTAGTATTACGAAGAACTAATCTAATAAGAGATAAAACATCAGTAATTCAAATGCAAATCGAACAAGTTCTATTCAAATAGAAAATATATACTAAAAATTAAAATAAAATCTTGCATTAACTAATTGAACAAGTGAGAAATGGATAATATCATAAAACATTATACATAACACAAAAATCCAACACTAGATTAATCACATATCAATGTTAAAAGGGAATGAAATGGACAAAAATGTTTAAAAATTGGACCTTTATTGGAGCAAAAGCTTCTTCCGTTACAACTGTAGTAGTATGATGAACGAGAACTAAGACCAAAGCTTAGCCAAATCGGTGACCTCGACGGAAACTCTCGAACTTTGACACAACTCAGCAACTTTGAATGGTGTCTTGGGGGCTGGATTTCCAGCAGTAACACATCTATTTGGGGCTTAGTTTTGAGCTTAGTTTCAAGCTCGTTTTTGGGTGGTGTTAGAGGTGGGTTTCGGGGCTGTTTGCAGCTGGTTTTGGATGCTATTTCAGAGGTCGTTTTGACTGAAAAATAGAGTTATTTTCAGCTTGTTTTGGTGCATTTTTTAGCTGATTTTTTTTACCTTTCCAAGGTTGCTTTCGGGTGAGGTTGTATGACTGAAGCTATGGTGGCGCTATGGAGGAGCTTCAATGGAGTTTTCTTGTTGTCTCCATGAAGAAGACGACGGAGAAGCTACGTGGGAGGGGCCTTGTTATTTTCGCTGATCTAGAAGAAAGGTCCCCCTAGCTCTTTTTGTTGTATTTTCACTGAAGAAACGGCCAATTCCATAGGGTTTTTGGTGTGTTATTAGAGGACAAGAGAAAGTGAGCTTCATTTTTTGTGCTCTTCTTTAGATCTTTTTTTTGTTCTTCACCTCCTCTTCGTTTTTGTACCCCCTTTTTTTGTTCTTTGCCCAGATCTCCTTTTACTTTTTTGGTCTACGGCTAAAGCTTAGGAGTCTTAAGGATTATTGTGAGTTTTCTTTGTTTTTAGGAAGTAGGGTGACAGATTGTGTTGGAGAGGATAATGGAAAGGCTAGGATAATTATCTTGGGGGTTGCGGCTGAAGTGGGAGAATTGGAGTGTAGGTCTATGTAGGGATTAGGTACTATTATATAGAGGTAGGGATTAGGTTAAGGGTATGGGCCTAGGAATTATGGGCTAGGTCCAAAATTAGGCCTAAAAATGGGTTGCTCGAACCCAAGTTTTATTCTTTCTCGGTGAACAATACTAAAATACTACCTTATTTATTAATTAATTTTCAGCTACTACATCTTCAGCCCCCTCTCCGGCTCGAGGTACCCCGGCACCCGCGGGGCGTGGTGCAGCTAGGGTGGTGCGCAGAGTTCGGGAGGACCCAGCCGGTTCTATGCTATGAGTGGTCGCCAGATTGCAGAGGCTTCTCCAGATGTTGTAACTGGTATTCTGACTGTCCAATCTCATGATGTGTATGCACTTATTGACCCCGGTTCCACCTTGTCCTATATTACCCCTTTTGTTGCCATGGAATTTGGGATAGAACCGGATCGGCTTCATGAGCCATTCTTGCTGTCTACTCCGGTTGGTGAGTCAATTACGACTGCTCAAGTTTATAGAGGTTGTGTCGTTACGGTGCGTGGTAGGGATACCATGGCCGATCTTATTGAATTGGGGATGGTCGATTTTGATGTAATAATGGGAATGGATTGGCTTTATTCATGTTTTTCCAAGCTTGATTGTCGGACTAGAACTATGAGGCTTGAGTTTCCTAATGAGCCCGTGGTTGAATGGAAGGGAGATAATGTAGTGCCTAAAAATCAGTTTATTTCTTACCTTAAGGCCGCAAAGATGATCAAGAAGGGGTGTATCTACCATTTAGTTCGGGTCACGGACACCGATGCCAACGCACCTAGCCTTGAGTCCGTGCTAGTTGTGAATGAATTTCCGGATGTCTTTCCAGATGAGCTCCCTGGGATCCCACCAGATAGGGAGATTGATTTTGGAATCGATGTGATGCCAGGCACGCAGCCTATATCAATTCCACCTTACAGAATGGCACCGGTAGAGTTGAAAGAGCTAAAGGAACAATTGAAGGATTTGCTAGAGAAGGGTTTCATCCGGCCAAGTATGTCGCCGTGAGGCGCACCGGTTTTTTTTGTAAGGAAGAAAGATGGGTCGCTACGGATGTCTATTGACTACCGGCTACTTAACAAAGTCACAATCAAAAATAAATACCCTCTACCAAGGATAGATGATTTGTTCGACCAATTGCAAGGTGCTAAGTGTTTCTCAAAAATTGACTTGCGGTCCGGGTATCATCAATTGAAGATAAGGGAGCAGGACATTCCAAAAACAGCTTTCAGGACTCGGTATGGGCACTTTGAATTTCTGGTGATGTCTTTCGGGCTAACAAATGCCCCGGCAGCTTTCATGGATCTTATGAATCGAGTCTTCAAGGCTTTTCTAGACTCCTTTGTGATAGTGTTCATTGACGATATTCTTGTGTATTCCCGAAGTCGGGAGGACCATGCTGACCATCTCAGGGCAGTTCTGCAGACTCTTCAGCAGCATAACTGTATGCAAAATTTTCGAAATGTGAATTTTGGCTTGAATCTGTCGCGTTCTTGGGTCATGTCGTCTCCGGGGAAAGAATTATGGTTAATCCTCAAAAGATTG
>NW_017671590.1:65299-125766 GCF_001879085.1 Nicotiana attenuata
CCTTTTATGCTATTTTACTGCAAATAGAGTGAGAGAGGAAGTTCTAGAGGGAGAGAGAGTGATCTTCATCAAGTCCCCACCCAATCCTTGCCTAAACCCTTGAAGAATTTCAAGTAAAGCTGCTAGGCCTTCACCCCAAGAGGTAAGAACTTGAGCCCTAACCTTTGGTTTCGAAATTCACACTAGAATGAGTAATTAGCTTGTGGGTTAATGGGTATAAAAATGGATTTTCTTGCATGCATAAAAGATAATAGGGTGTGGGGAGGTTGTGAAATAAAAAGATAGCAATTGAGGTGTAAGATGATGAAAATCTCTCACAAAAGGGTCCTAAAAATCACAATGCACACTTAGTGCTTGCTAATATGCTCAAATGAGCTAGAACCTTAATCATGCCTCTAATTCTTGGTTCAACTTGTAATTTTCATAAAATAGATCGAAGTTTCTAGAAAATTCCGGAATTTATTGTAAGGATTTAAGGAAAGCTCTATTGAGGTATGTATGTCTAAAACCCCCTCTTCTTAGAAGTTGAGCTTCCATGGTGTTCGTGCAAATGTTGTAAGTCCGAAATTTGATTGATGTAGTAGTTGTTATATCGAATGAATTGATGTTGTGAAAATGTATGTGGAAGGTGCGTCTCCATGTGCTATTCTTTGTAAAAATTGAGGATGCGTGGATAACATGAGCTATGTGCTAAATGCCTAAATTTCAAGTCAAGGTTACATTGTGATTAATATGCCGAACTAGATGAATACCTCTCTATGCTTATAACTTGAATTGCTTTTGTATGTGCCTATGATCTTAAATGGCAAGGTTAAAGTTTAAAATGGGAATAATGTGAAACGTGAGTTATGGAATATGGCCTAGTGCCAAGTAAGATGTGGTAATTATGGCCCTAGGTGCCGATGAACTAATACATGTGAAACCAAAAATTAAAGTGAGATGATTAACGGAAAAGGGTAACGTCTTGGTAAGACGGCTTAGCCGATCGGGCCGTGATCGGATGCCATGCTACACACACATGGTGGTATTGTATTGATAATTGAAACTGGAAAGTGAGAATGAAATAAGGGTAACGTCTTGGTAAGACGGCATAGCCGATCGGGCCATCATTGGACTCCGCTCAAGAAAGCGGTGGTATTGTGAATGATGATGTAACAATATGGAATGCCCAACCTAAAGTTACGGAAACTATGTGTAAGCTATGTGATCTTTTTATATTGTTAACGTGGTGATTGTTTGAAGCTTTGTAGTCCTTATGATTTCTTTTTACTCTTGTATGGTTGTTCTATCTAACATGATGGTGTTTAGTTATACATACTAGTACTATTCCATGGTACTAACGTCCCTTTTTGCCGGGGGCGCTACATTTTTTAATGAATGTAGGTGGCTCCATAGCGGACAGTGCCGATCGCGCGTAGCGGAGTATCCTCCTCTCAAAGTCTTGGTCAGCCCCTTTCTCCTTCAAGGGGTTATGTTGTACATCTTTTGTTATAGATTTCCACTTTTGAGGTACAGTCGGGGCCTTGTTGTCAGCATTGTCATAATTGTCTTTTATATCCTTAGAGGCTCCATATACATTTGTGTGGGTTATGTTCGAATGTCGGATGGGTCAATGTACTGTATAGTAATTCTGAACTCTAGTTCTTCTAAACTGTAACTGTATGAAATCTTGAAAACTTAACCATGGTTTAAGGTTTGTGATATGAAAATGAATTAACAATGTTGAATGTACAATTTTTGCTATTGTCTAAATACACGAAAGCATGGTTTCCTTAATCGTATTGAGTTGGGTAGAAAGTGTTAAAAAGGCTTGCTCAGTTGGGTTCACTCGATTGAGCGCCGGTCGCGCCTCCCGAGGTTGGGGCGTGACAATAACCCAACAGATTAGCCTTGGTTAACATCTTTCTTTTCGAACAAATACCTGATGGCTGCATGGTCTGTGTTGACGATGACTTTGGTGCCAACCAAATAGGCCCAAAAGTTATCGAACGCCCACACTACAACAAGCAACCCCTTTTCTGTCACGGTGTAATTTATTTGAGCAGGAGTGAGAGTCTTTCTTGCATAGTAAATGGAGTGAAATATTTTGCTCCTCCTCTAGCCCAATACGGCCCCAATTGCACCATCACTAGCGTCACACATCAGCTCAAATAGCTCGTTCCAGTCAGGATCCACTATGATTGATGCACTCACTAACTTCTTTTTCAGCTCCTTGAATGCTTTCAGAAAAGCATCTTTAAACTTGAATGGCACATCCTTCTCTAACAACCTGCACTAAGGAGAGGAAATTTTTGAGAAATCCTTTATAAATCGGTGATATGCATGTCCCAGAAAACTCCTAACTCCTTTCACTGAAATCGGTGGTGGCAACTTTTCAATTGCTTCCACCTTAGCCTTGTCAATTTCCAGTCCATCTTTGGACACCTTGTGCCCCAGCACTATATCTTCACGTAGCATAAAATGGCACTTTTCCCAATTCAGTACCAGATTAGTCTCCTCGCACCTGGCAAGAACTTTAGCAAGATTGGTCAAGAATTCATAGAAAGAAGGACCAAACACAGAAAAATCATCCATAAAGACCTTCACAAACTGTTCCACCATATCGGTGAAAATAGCCATCATACACCTTTGAAAAGTCATAGGTGCATTACACAACCCAAATGGCATTCTCTTAAATGCATAAGTGCCATAAGGGCATGTAAAAGTGGTCTTTTCTTGATCTTCCGAGGCAATAGCAATCTTATTATACCCCGAATAGCCATCAAGGAAACAATAGTATTCCTGTCCGGCTAACCTGTCAAGCATTTGATCAATGAAGGGGAGAGGGAAGTGATCTTTTCGTGTAGAATTATTCAACTTCCTATAATCTATGCATATTCGCCAACCAGTCACAGTCCTAGTTGGGATTAATTCATTTTGTTTATTCACTACAACAGTCATACCCCCTTTTTAGGTACACATTTAACAGGGCTTACCCACTTACTATCGGAGATAGAAAATACTATACCTGCGTAGAGCCACTTAATCACTTCTTTTCTTACCACCTCTTTCATGATTGGATTTAGGCGGCGTTGATGTTCCACGCTTGGCTTGTGTCCCTCCTCCATGAGTATTTTGTGCATGCAGAATGCAGGGCTAATGCCCTTTATGTCAGACATTGTCCAACCAATGGCATGCTTGTGCTCCCTCAGCACCCTTAAGAGCTTTTCTTCCAGCAATTTAGATTAATGAGAAGAAACAATCACAGGTCAAGTGTTATAACATCCCAAATATGCATAATGAAGATGAGATGGTAAGGGTTTAAGTTCCATTTTTGGGGCCTCCTCAACTAAGGGTTTAGGGGGCGGGCCGATTGGCCTCTCCAGAGGCTCAAATTGGAATCTTTCTCTTATGTATTCGCAAGGTGCATCCAGAATTTGTAGCATTTCCTGAACCTCTTCTTCAAGTTCCAAGTGATTGAACAACATTAATGCCTTTTCTAGTGCATCTTCTTTAAATGCACTCGGCTCTACGACTGGTTCATTTATCTCCACCGCAGAAATCATGGCCAGGTCCTCGTAATGACGAGGTAACTGAATGGCTCGATATACATTGAAGACTGCTTCTTCATTGTCCACCCTCATTATCATCTTACCTTTTTGGACTTTGATAATTGCATCTCCAGTGGCCAAGAGAGGTCGTCCCCAGATGATAAAAACTAACTCATTAGCCTCGTAGTCCATGATGATAAAATCTGCAGGGCCAAATAAACTTCCCAATCTGCATCAAGACGTCCTCAATTACCCCCTCAGGATAAATATAAGATCTATCAGCTAACTGTAGCATCACCGTGGTGGATTTCGGAGCTCCTAAGCCCAATTGTTTGAACACTGATAACGGCATCAAATTGATACTTTCACCCAAATCACACAAGGCTCTACCCAAATTAATTTCACCAATCCTCACGGGAATGGTAAAAGTACCCGGATCCTTAAGATTTTATAGAAGCTTATGTTGAATCCTGGAAGTGCACTCCTCAGTAAGTGCGACGGTCTCAAACTCAGTCAACCTCCTTTTATTTGCCAATATATCCTTAATATATTTTGCATATTTTGGGACATCACGGAGCATGTCTGTCACACCTCCTTTTTCTTACTACACCCCGTGAAGGGTATAATAAAGGGGGTTATTTCCAACTTGAAGTGGCAATCGAAACGGGATTCATTTTATTAAGAGATTCAGAGTCGCCACTTGGGAGATTTATGGTGTCCCAAGTCACCGGTTTGAATCCCGAATCGAGGAAAAGGTTTGACTCTGTTTAACAGTCGCGAACCAGAAATCCGGGTAAGGAATTCTGTTAACCCGGAAGAAGGTGTTAGGCATTCCCGGGTTTCGTGGTTCTAGCACGGTCGCTCAACTGTTATATCTGGCTTAATTATCTGATTTTAAACAATTATGAACCTACGTGCAAATTTTAACTTTAACCGCTTTTATTCATTTTTAAGAGAAAATTACAACGCTATTAAAACACGTCTCGAACCACGTCACATAAATGCACCCGTGGCTTTTGACATATTCTAACATCATTGAGATTTGGATTTGGGTCACATAAATGCGCACCCGTATTTAAGAAGGTAATATTATTAACTAACGTGCCTAAAGTAATTCCGCATTTGTAATTTGCGAGGGCCATGGAATTTAGCTAAATGGCACACCTCGAGTTCTAAGGACAAAACATTAATTAAATGAGGGCCGTGCATTTAAGATTTTGTTTGGCACGGCACACCTCGAATTATTCTAACCAAGTGGTTTCTAAATTAAATTATGAGGGCCATAGACTATTTATTTTCTATTATGGCTCGCCTCCCCTAACTAATGGACCTAATCAATTAAACACATGAGGAGCCCAGTTTTGAGCTCGGATTGAGCCCCTTCGCTTGGTGAGGATATGACCACCCGAATTAGGTGCCCCTCGGGCCAGCTAGGCCATCCATAGGCCCAATTTCCACAGTCAAACGTTTGCATCACCAACCCTTTACAACACTGCAAGAGACCGCAAGATTGAATAGCACCAAAGCTCCCGATTTTCCACTGATTTAAGCAAATTAGCCATCTTGAACATCCAATTTTATTTTAGCACAAATGATTCAGCTTTGTTACAGGGAGATGTCCAACAACAATTGATACAAGCTAATGGGCTCGGCAGGCAAGCCCAACATATCAAACAAGACCTTCTTTCGAAAATGGCCCAGCATCTAGGATAAATAAAATCAAACGCTTGCAGATCTAAAGTTTGAAATAAGACTCAATATCGAGTCTTGTCCAATTCCCAATTCCAACAGGTTATCGATTCAGGGTATGTCTCCATTAACTAGCGGATTGATAAATGCAACAGAGGTTCAGGCTTCCATTTATTTCCTAAACTAATCTCATAATGCAAACGCTGAGAACTAAAATTCGCATAGACCATGCAGATAACAGTTTCACCCAAGTACACTACAAATTCACCTAAATGCAAAATAAACTTCAGACAACACTTGCCATAGCAACTGAAGAGTGATAAAACTAAGCTAGACTGCTGAAACTATAACATGGGTATACTAAACCCATAAAAATAGAACCCATACCCACAAACAGTCCTCATACTCAATTATACATATCAAACTAGGATGAAAATTTCACTTTCAACCATGGTTAAATGAAATCTTAGCTCCAGAATAAACAGATGCTCAAGTGATTATACTCTAGTAGTTAAGCTAGCATGGATGATAAATTAAATACGGTAAAGCTAATCTTATGACTCAATTTACATGCCTCACACAAGACTGAATTTAAACTTCATGTTTATTTCATAAACTTCAAATGTCCCATACAGAGAACCAGGTCCGTAACTTCAGCTTATCATGCCATGAGTTCTGAAGGAAATACCTGGAAGAAGAAAGGAATGAAGAAAAAGGTAAGAGGCAGCAGATTCAGCAAAATAGAACACAGCAGCCAACAGTAATGCCACAGCCCAAGGATCAACGAGGAAAGCCCAGCTTTAAGCAATTTTGGACCAACAAAATATTAAATCAAATCCAGCAACTGAAGATTCAACCAAACATGACCCCAAAACTTGAATACCAAATAGGTTCACCTCATTTTCCCCATTTTAGCTGTTCTGGAACTATTTTAGAGTACTATCTCAGGAATTTTTTTAGATTATTTATCAATGAAACAGTAGATTTCTAACCCCAGCCGCCCCAGTTTTCTTACGTTTTTTTTAGCTCTCTCCTTCTTTCTTCCCTAAATAGTAAAGTTATGCAGCCTTTTATTTGGATTTTTCAGCTTCTAAAAACCTCTTTTTTCAATCACCTACAAGGCAGGTATATCAATGCCTTTATAGGCAAGCAATTAGGGTAATCTTCAGGTTTTAGATTGCAGTTTAGTCCCCTATT
The DNA here is from genome assembly GCF_001879085.1 of Nicotiana attenuata. NCBI lineage: Eukaryota > Viridiplantae > Streptophyta > Magnoliopsida > Solanales > Solanaceae > Nicotiana > Nicotiana attenuata. Next base: position 71,716 of record NW_017671590.1, read on the forward strand.
TTGTGACTTGGTCCCCAAGTAATAGTGTCAAAATTAAAATAAACCCCTGCTAGAAGCTTCTAGGAATTTCTTGGGTGGTTACTACAAGATTCTCTTAGTAACTACCCAATTTACCCCTAGATGGCCTTATTTTTTACATTAACGACCAAATGGGTTAGGCCCGACCTAAGGCCTTTGGACTACTGCATTAGCGGGTCCTAACAGCCCTAGGACTCCTTGTGGTTCAAAAGATCACAGGCTACAAATGGATAAGCCCAGAACTCGGGCATTAATCAGCAGATAAATGGCAAACCAAAGAAAAAGGGCCCAAAGATTGAGTCCAAAGAACTCGGGCAATTCCATGAAACAAATAAACAAGTTCAATCCACCTATTAGTATTTATGAACTAAACAAATAAAATCAAAACACCTCAACAGACTACTTATCAATTCTGAATGCTAACTTATGAGAATTTTAATCTTTCAACAAAATCAACACGAGTTAACTCAACAACTACTACTATGCGGAATTAAGCCACTGAGCAACGAAACACAAAAGAAAAACGAAAAGAAAACACAAAGGAAGAACAGAGATGGAGGAGAAAACAGGGGAGAGTGAAGACGAACGAGGAATACCAAAGAGAAAGAAAGGGATACCTCTACAGTCAACGAACAAAGCTGGTAAACCCTTAACGACTCCGATATGATTCAAATCAAGTATTAACCGTATGTTTTTTGACGAAAACAAATGGTTAATACTTGTTTCAAACACTATCACTCGCAGAAACTTAAAAACTTGACGGATTCGCTTTCTCTTTATTTTCAGATTCAAGAAAAACCATGGTGACGATTTGGGGAGAAATGATGGTGGATTGGGGTTAAAGGAAGGGCGATGGTTGCATGGACGAAGTTTAGGGTTGAATGGGGTGGCGCCGCCACCGGAGAAGCTGTGGCGGCACTAGGGTTTCGATCTTCAATTTGATATTCGAGGAATTCTACACAGATTCGAAGGAAATAGATGCCGGATTTGTTATGAGGGGATGAAAAGGATGCTGAGGTGTAAAGTTGGTGTGGATCGGAGGTCTACCGCCGCCGCTGGCGATTTCCGGTGGCGGCGGACGGTGGTGAGAGGCGAGAATGACAGAGACAAGGGTCTTAGGTTTAAGGTTGTTTGGACATATTAATGTAATTGGGGGAGGGGGGGGGGCAATTTTTGACCGTTGGATGGTGGATGTTGAACGGCCAGGATCTTGAGTGAGGTAAAACGGTGTCGTTTTGGTCATTACCCGATTTGGACCGGATTTTGGGCTGGGGCGGGGCTGGACCGATTTTGGGTGGGTTTGGGCTGGATCAAATGGGTATTGGGAGGGAAATTCATTTGGGCCATGCTGAATTGGCCCAGGATCAGCCCATTGCTTCAATTTCTTTTCTTTTCTTTTCAATTTTTCCTTTTCTTCTTTTTTTTCAAAATTAAAATAAAATCCTAAATTAACCCCTAATTAACTTAAACATAAACCTAACTAAATCTAATGAAAATTATCACAACGTAATTAAAAACAAATTAAAGAGAAAAATTACTCAAAATCAAAATCAAAATGCAAAGGTGCAAATTAAACTATTTTTGTGATTTTCCTTTTCTATAAAATAACTAATTTACTACTTAACTCAAGAATTGTAAAATTAAATCCTACATGCAAATGCAACCTATATTTTTGTATTTTTCATCAATTTAAACAAAATAAAATGCGCAGACAAATGCAAAAATGCCACAAAATCCACAAAATTGCAAACCCTGGAAAAATGATTTTGTTTTGAATTTATGGGAGTAATTCATATAGGGCAAAAATCACGTGCTCACAATGTCCACCAAAAGGATGTTCAAGTGTATCTGCTTCAGCATATCTAGAAATATGTAAAACATGTGGTCATCTTTCTTCTTTCTCAATCTTTGAGGAAAAGGGGGGTGGCACCCTCTCTGATATATGCTCAGACTCTGTTTTGTTTCTCTCATCCACCTCTACAGGTTTTGGTACTCTTTCTTCTTCGAGCCTAGACTGCTCCCTTTTCTTCTTAGGCACTTCTACCAAAATTCCCCCATTTCTCAACGTCACTGCATTGACTTGAGGAGTTTTCTCTGTATTACTTTCGAGAGCTCTAACAGGTCTATTATTCTGATTGTTAGCCATTTGCCCAAACTGTCTCTCTAGATTTCTGAACTCTGTGCGCAATTGTTGATTCTTATCCATAACTTTCTGATTGTCTATCAAGAGCTTTTTCATCATATCAGTCAAACTCCCTTTTGCTTGTTGTGGGGGTTGAGGAGGCTAATTGTAATTATCTTGAGGCCTGTTATTCTGATTTCCACCCTAAGAGAAGTTGGGATGATTCCTCCAGTTTGGATTGTATGTGTTACCATATTGAGCATTTTGATTCATCGGCCCTCTAGCTTGTTGTCCTACATAGTAGATGGATTCAGGATTCACTAGACATATGTCACTTGTGTGACCTTCACCACATAACTCGCAGCAAGTAGACATCTGTTGCACATACTGCATCTGTTGTGCTTGGTGCATTGTCATTTTATTCATCTGATTTGCTAATCTCGCTATATCTGCCCTCATGGATGAGAAATCATCAAGCTCAATTACACCTGCTGCCTTTTGTTATGTGCTCTTCGTGGTTCCCCATCTCTTTTCCAATTATTATCACTAGTAGTGAAATTGTTTAGCAGGATCTGGATTTCACTATACGGTCTTGTCATGCAACTACCCCCACATGCTGAGTCGAGATTCATCTTTGATGTCTCGTCCAACCCAACAACGAAGGTATGACCCAACACCTCATCAGTATGACAATGATATGGGCAGTCTCTAAGTAGCTTCTTGTATCTTTCCCAAGCTTGACGAAGAGTCTCGCTATCTCATTGTTGAAACCCAAAAATTTGGCTCCTCGGCGACTTTGTCTTCTTAGTAGGGAAAAACTTGATTAAGAATTTCCTTGATAGATTATCCCAACTATGGATTGAAGTCGCAAGCTTCTTTTGCAACCATACCTTAGCTTCCCCCAGCAGTGAAAAGGGAAACAGTGTCAGCCTGACATAGTCCTTGGAAATATTCGGATAATTGTAAGTGTCTATAATTTCCAGGAAGTTCTGAATGTGCCTCTCCGGGTCTTAATGAGATAGACCCACATATTGCCCTGTGGAATGAATCAGCTATTTGAGTTCAAAGTGACCCGTGATATCAGGCTTCACAATAGCCTGAGTCATATTAGCAAGATTCGGCCTTGCAGCTTCTATCACCGGACGCTCTTCATTACCTGCCACCTCTATTGGCCGTGGTTGAACTACGACGTCCAACTCTCTTTCTATTCTAATTCTAGCTTCGACTTCCCTTCTCACTCTATGAAGTGTTCGTGCGATTTCAGGATCAAGAGGAAGGAGATTGTTTGTGCTTCTACTCCTCCGCATTCAAGAGAAGAGCCTGCGTTATCACACATAAAGCAAACTAAAAATTAAAACTTTAACAAATAACGAATAAAAACTTAACTTAAATAAACAATCAATAACCAAGTCCCCGGCAACAACGCCAAAAACTTGTTGGTTCCCCAAGTACACGCAAGTATACGTGCCGTCAAGTAATAAAGTGATTCGAAAGTCGGATGTCGAACCCACAGTGACTTAGATCAATCTGTTTACCTTGAAATTGGTAATAACAATTAGATTTGATTTTGTGGTTCTAAAAAAATGTGATCTATTTTTATTCTAGTTGTTAGGCAATAGATGCTAAGTGAAGGATTAGAAATTAAGATGGCATCTTGCAGATGGCTAATAATCGAACCGAAATGGCTGGGAATCCAGGCCTCGAGCTTGCGTATACGGGGCCTCGAGGTCGAATCGATGCCCGGTTAAGGGCAATCGATGAAGGATTAACAGTTATGAGAGCTGTGGTTGCGGCTCTTTATGACCAATAATGAGCAATAAATAAAGAACAATTAATAGAACACAATGAGTAAAAGCAATAAATGCGAATAAAGAAACCAAGAGAATGTGTTCAAGCTAGAGAGCAGAGAATGTTCTTGTATTGAATATAGTGTGTTGTATCTTGTGTATTAGATCTCTCCCTTTTACAAAATGGCAAGGCCCTCTTTTTATACATGAGGGGAAAATCCCAATATGACATATGCGTAATTATTACATAAAGTAATCCTTTGGGCTTACTCAGACTTCAAAGCTTCAAATAGCTCGAATTCATTCCATAACATCTACATAGCTCGGAATCACTCCTACAAGGCATAAAACACGTAATTGTGCAAAACACTAGCGATTAAAGCTCAAACTCAATTAAAGTGTAGTAGATTAGAGTGTAATAAGCGACTAAAATACGAGATTATAGCGTACCATCATTAAGGTTGTGCAAGTAGTCATACAAACAAATAAGGCATCAACAAAAAGAAATAAATCTTAAACAAAGCACAAAGAAGCCTAAGTTCTACCCCAAGTATGGTATAACCTTAGCACTCTCATATATGATTCTCACCTCGCATATATGTCGTCCCCAAATAGGCAGCATGTTACAATAAGTCCATTTTATAAAAAAATTCCCTCAAATCAAAGTTAGCCAAGCTACTTACCTTATTCGAAACAAGCTTCAACCTTCCAAAATGCTCTTCCCTCTATTTGTGACCTCCAAACGCTCCAAACCCATCCAAATAATACTTAACAAGGTCAAATAAAGCCATAGAAACTAATTTTAAACAGCAAAGCTTCAAACTTTAATCAAATTTCGAAAGCCAATAAAAAGTCAATCCGGACTCACATGGTCGAAACCCATGTCTAAGGTCAGATCCATAGGACCCATAATCCTAAGAGTACAAATATGTGATTTGTTTCGAAATCCGAGTCCACATTGGTATTTAAAACCTCAAAATACAGAATCTTAAGTTTTAGTCAAAATCCCAAATTTCACAATTTGATTTCTTGTTTTAGGCATAGAAATTCATGGGGAGTCAAGATATACGGTCAAATCCAAGTAAGAATTACTTATCCTTAAGATTTGAGTGAAATCCCTCTTCAAAATCTCATCTTTCCATTCTCCGAAACTAAAATGGTAAAAACAAGCCAAATCCTGAAACCTAGACAAAATATACCTCTAGAGCCAATTTCTTTAATGCGATCGCAACTGGCCTTATGCGATTGCGAACGCTGACTGGCCTGGCTCCTTCGCGATCTGGATGCATTACTTAACAACCTTATGTGATCGCGAACCCCTCCACGCAATCAGGAAGCACAAAATCTCCCCTTGACCAAAACCTTCTGTGTGATCGCGAGACACAGCTCCGCGATCACAATTCATTGTAATGCACAAACAAACTAGCAATTCCAACATATTTCAAAATACTCCAAAACCACCCCGAAACTCACCCGATCCCTCCGCTCCCTTCCTCTCCTCCCCCCACCCCGTTCAATCATTGTAACAAGACTGTATACCCTATAAAAACTTGTCTGAACACTCGAATGCTAAGAATAACATCAAAACCAAGAATCGAGTATCAAACAAAAAATCTCAAACTTTCTTAAGTTTAAAATTCCAACTTTCTACTAGAAGTTCCAGATCAATCCTAGGCCGAGATCCGAATCGAACATATGTATAAGTCTAAAATTATCATAAAAACCTAATGGAACCTTCAAATCACCAACCCGGGGTCGTTTACTCACAATGCTGACTTTGGTCAACTCTTCCAACCTTAAGCCTCTAGTTAGGAACTAAGTGTTCCAAATCACTCCCGATTCCCTTGACAAACAAACCATCCATTCTCGCAACTTAGAAAATATCAAAGCAGCCTATGAAAAGCATCAAATAGTAGAATAGGGTTCTAACTCGAGACAACCGGCCGGATCATTATATTTTCTCCCTCTTGAATAAACATTCTTCCTGTAACAGATTTAGAAATGTACTTGAACTGTTGAAAAGGTGTGGATATCTTCTCCGCATGCCTAACTCGGCCTCCCAAGTAGCCTCCTCGCTCGATTACCCCTTCTAAAGCACCTTTTATCGAAATGATCTCTTTTTACCTTAATTTCCGAACATGCTTGTCCAAATTCTTCATAGGGCAAATTCTTATCTAGATGCACTGTGCTGAAGTGTTAGACATGCCACTTATCTTCAGTATGCTTTCGAAGCATAGAAACATGAAGTACTGAATGTACCCTCGATAAGCTAGGAGGCAAAGCAATCCTATAAGTAACCTCATCAACTCTCTCCAACACCTCAAATGGTTCATTAAACCTCGGACTAAACTTGTCCTTCTTTCCAAACCTCATCACGCCTTTCATGTGTGAACTTTCAGAAGTACCTTCTCACGTTTCATAAATGCCACATCACGAATCTTCTTATTTGCATAGCTCTTCTACCTACTTTGTGTTGTCCAAAGTCGTTCTTGAATTAACTTCATCTTATCCAAAGCATCATGTACCAAATCTGTACCTAACAACCTAGCCTCACCGTGCTCAAACCAACCATTAGGAGAACAACATTGTCTACCACAAAAGCTTTATACAAATCCATTTTTATATTGGACTGATAACCGTTCTTGTACGTAAACTCCGCCAAAGGTAAGAACTAATCCAAATTCAATCACACAAGCTCTCAACATGTCCTTGAGAATCTGAATAGTCCACTCGGACTGACCATCCATCTATGCGTGAAAAGGCGTGCTAAGCTCAACCTGCGTGCCCAACTCCCGCTTAAAAGCTCTTCAAAAGTGAGATGTGAACTGGGTGACATGGTCTGAAAATTATAGAAATAAACATGCCATGCAGACGAACTGTCTCTTGGATGTAGATCTGGGCTAACTTCTTCGAAGTATAAGTAGTCAACAGTGGTATAAATTGCACGGACTTGGTCAACCTATCCAAATAGTGTCAAACTTCCTTAAGGTACGTTGTAAGCCTACCACAAAATCCATAGTGATACGCTCCCACTTCCACTCCGGTATAATCGTATTCTACATCAAACCGCTAGTTTTTATGTTCATACTTACATACTGGCAATTGAAACACCGTAAAACATGTCCACTAATGTCCTTCTTCATCTTCTGTCACCAATAGTGTTGCTTTAAATCACAATACATCTTTGTAGCCTCTAGATGAATAGAATACCACAAGATGTGAGTTTCCTCGAGTATCAACTCCCTCAAACCATCAATATTAGGAACACAAAGCTGACTCTAGAGTCGCATAACACCATCATCTCCAATAACCACCTTCTTAGCACCACCTTGTTGCACCGCGTCTTTAAGTACTAACAAATGAGGATCATCATATTGGCGAGCCTTAATGCACTCAAATAAGGACAACTGTGCAACAACACAAGTAAAAACTCTTTTGGGCTCAGAAATATACAATATCATAAGTCCATTGGCTAAGGCCTGAACATCTATATCCAAAGGCCTCTCCTCAACTGGAATGAATGTCAAACTACCCATACTCTTTGCCTTCCTACTCAAGGCATCTGCTACTATATTCTCCATATCCGGATTATACAAGATAATTATATCACAATCCTTAAGCAACTCAAGCCACCTCCACTGCCTAAAATTCAAATCATTCTGCTTGAACAGGTGTTGAAGACATACCGTAAAAGTAATGCCTAGAAATTTTGAGTGCATGCATAATAGCCGTCAATTCCAAATTATGAACTGGATAATCCTTCTCATGAGGCTTTAACTGTCGTGATTCATAAGCAATCACTTCACTCTATGCATCAGCACAATACCAAGACTAGTGCATAAAGCATCACAAAACACCGTGTATGGCCATAACCTTGTGGGAAACACCAATATTAGGGCTCTTGTCAAAGCAATCTTGAGCTTCTGATAGCTCTCTTCACACTCATAGGACCATCTAAAAGGCACACTCTTCAGAGTCAACTTAGTCAATGGAGCTACAATGGATAAAACCCTGTACAAAAAGATGATAATAGCTTGCCAAACCCAAGAAACTCATAATCTTCGTAGTTGTATTAGGCCTAGGCCAATTTTGAACAACCTCAATCTTCTAAGGATCAACCTTAATATCATCACCAAATACTCGTGACCCAATAATGCTACTAAATCCAAGCAAAACTTACTCTTACAAAACTTAGCGTACAAGTTCTTTTCCTTCAATGTTTAAAGCGCAATCCTCAAATGCTGCTCATTCTCCTCCTTACTAAGAGAGTAAAGCAAGATGTTATTATTGAACACTATAACAAAAGAATCCAAATAAGGCTTGACAACTCGATTCATCAAATCGATGAATGTCGTTGGAGCATTAGTAAAACAAATGACATCACCAAGAACTCATAATGATCATAACGAGTCCTAAAAGTCATATTAGGGATATTTGAATCCCTAAACTTTACCTAATGATAACCCGACCACAAATCAATCTTAGAGAACACTTATCACCTTGAAGTTGATCAGACAAATCACTAATACGAGGTTCTTGATAGTTACCCTGTTTAACTGCGTATAATCAATGGACATCCTCATAGTACCTTCTATCATATTCACAAACAACACTGATGCACCCCAAGGAGAAATACTAGGCCTAAGGAATCCCTTATCAAGAAAATCTTACACTGCTCCTTCAACTCAGTAAGGGCCATACGATACAGGGGAATAGATATGGGTTGAGTTCACGGCATCAAGTCAATACTAAAATCAATATCCCTATCACGTGGCATACCCGACAAATCTGTAGGGAACACCTTTAGAAACTCGCAATCAGTACCAAATCCATCAAAAGAAAATCCATGCTAGAATCCCGAATGAAAACCAAATATACTAAACATCATTATTCAACCATACACTGAGCCTTTAGGAATGAAACCAGCCTATTTGTGGAATGAACAAGTGGCCCTTACCACTCTAATCTAGGAAACCCCGACATAGCTAAAGTCATAATCTTGGCATGAAAATCCAAGATAGCATGATACGAAGATAACCAATCCATGCTAAGAATCCCCTCAAAATCCACCATATCCAACAACAAGAGATCAAACATTGTATCATACCCATTAATAGTAACAACACAAGATCGTAAACCCAATTTACCATAATAGAATCTCCAACAGGCGTAGACACATAAATATGAATATCCAATGAATCACGAGTCATACCCAAATATGATTGAAAGTAAGATGACACATACGAAAAGTAGAACCCAGATAAAACAACACTGAAGCATCTATAAGACAGACTGAAACAATATCTGTAATGTTTATATCTAATGCCACCACCTCAGGTCTACTAGAAAAAGCATAAAAACGAGCTTGACCTCAGCCGGTATATCCCCCTCCTCTAGGACAACCTCTAATTAGTTGTCTTCCCCGTCTAGCTGGCAGGCCTATACCTTTAGATGGCTGGGTAGGTGGTGTGGCAACTGGGGCTAGAAGCATATCCTGAGCACTCTACTGAGATAGACCACTCCAAAGTCTAGAACAATCCCTCCTAAGATGCCTCAAATCTCAACGGTCGAAGCAACCTCTCTACTAACATGGCTGCTTGGACTGAGTCTATCCCTGAAAACCAGAGTGCCCACCGCATGAACCATAAGTTAGAGGCACACTGTAGGATACCTGCCCCAAATGAGTACCGATAGAACTATGATTGACCGGAGCATCATGAGAAGTCTGAAGTGCCGAGTGAACTGGCCTACGTACCAAGATGACCTTTACCAAAAGAACACTTGCTTCCAGACGAGGCACCATGAGGCTTCTTGGCATTACGCTCCTCTCTACGTTGCATGTGGATGTGCTCCATCCTCATGGTTATCTCAATAGCCTGAGTGAAGAAAGTACTTGTTTTAGTCTCTCGGGCCATGCTAAATCAAATACCAAAGTTGAGATCCTTAATGAATCTCCTCATCCTCTTCATCTTAGTGAGAATCAAGAACCTCATCTCATGCTCGTACTTGACATGCCCTCCTACTGTAAATGCTTAAACCGACAACGTAACTCATCTCTCATGGTGACTGCGATAAACTTCTCCAAAAAGAGAGTAAAAAGTTGAGTCCAATAGAGAGAAAATGACCCTACTAGTCTATCTTGCTCATAAGTCTGCCACCTCCTCTTGGTTGGCCCTGTCAGCTAAAAAGTAGTGGAATCAACTCCATTAGACTCCACAAAGCCCAAATTGCACAAATTGTCATAACATCTATCCAAGAAGCCCTAAGCATTAGCTGTGGGATCACCACTAATCCGTGGAGGATCTAACTTGTAAAAATGATCCATTCTCTTCTAGTCATTAACAGACATAGTCGGCCTAGCCTCCCGCCTAACTACAATAATAGGCTGAACTACCCCAACTGGCTAATAGCTGGAACCCTCCAGGTTTGAAACATAGCAGTGGCCTGCTCTAGAGTATGAGTATGTGGGGTCTGTGCTCCCTCGCTAGCCTGAGAAGTAGCTAGCATCGCAGGAATCATCCTAGCTTGTGTCAAACCCGTGAAGTAACTTAGAATCTGGACCATAGTGTCCTGAAGCACTGGAGTAGCAATAAAACCCTCAAAAACCTAAGCTGGACCCAGTAGAACAACCTGATCTAGAAACTTGTCCACTACCAGAGCTATAGTTGGCTCATTAGAAGCTACTGTTGCATGAGCGCAAGTAGGTGCAGGTGCTCCGCTTGTAGGTGCTGCTACACGTGCCCTAGTTTGGGCTCCAGCCCTACCTCTACCCCGGCATCTACCTCTAGCAGCGGCTGCAACATGAGGCACAAGCTCCTGCTCACCAGAGAAAGAAAGTTGCAGCTAAGTGTCCTAAATGTTGCACGATAGAGAAAGAAATAAAGAAAAGTTTCCTAAATATCTCATAGCCTCTCGAAGATAAGTATACACGTCATAATCAACAAAATCGAATCAAACAAAGGATAATTTATTATCAAGAAGTAGGTAAAACGATGTTTCCTACTATATACGATTCCTCTCTCTCTCTCTCTCTCTATCTATCTAACATATCTCTCACTCTCTCTCTCTCTCTCTATCTAACATTTCTCTATCTCTGTCTCAACCTCCCTACCACCGCCAGCGTCAGCGTACAACCGGCAACCATCGGACCCACTAAGCCCCCCACCCCCTACTTTCTTTCTTCTCTTTACTTTTCTTGCTTTCTTTTCCTCTTCTTCCCCCGCCCCCTCTTTTCTTTTATGTATCTTATATCTTCCCCTCCTCCATCTCACGCCCCTCTATCTTTTCCTTCTTCTTCTTCTTCTTCTTCTTCTTCTTCTTCTTCTTCTTCTTCTTCTTCTTCCTCCCCCCATTTTCCCCTATTTTTTCTTGAGGCAAATGCACACTATCCTAGCCCTAGCGGCGGAAACTTTGGCAGCACCCGTATCCTTCAGCCCTAGCCCTAGCGGCGGAAACAGCGGCAGTAGGGATTTTTGCACAAAGACGATTCTTCGGCGAACCTCGAGCGTAGCGCGTGGGAACTTCCAGAAAATAGCTGTTGTGGACAACACCTTTCTCGGCACCTATTGGGACTCCAGGTTCTATCGTTCTTACTTAGAATTTTCTATTCGCAAGCTAATATTTTGTCGGCTGCCTTTTATCCATGATTAGTGTATTTCCTTCGGCTTGCTTGCATTTATCTGCCATTAGTTGTATCACTGGTGTCTCTTGCGTGCTTAAGTTACATTACATTTTAGCCTATATTTAAGCTTTGCCTGCTTGTCTACATTTGTAGTAGTTAAGACTTAGTGTATTTCCCTTGGTATTTGCTGGTGTAGTGGCAATTCTGAGCGATGATAGTGTAAGGTTATGTCCTCGGGTGGGTCATCGAGTGGGTCAGGGGGCAAGGGCAAGGGTGGCAAGGAGGGTCAGGCAAGCACTAGGTTGAGAGTTACATCTTGGAACATGGAAGATTCTCCAGAAGAGGAAGATTAATATAACATGTGTCCAGGAGACTAGATGGGGGGTACAAAGGCTCAAAATGTTAATGGGTATAAGTCATGGTATTAGAAGGGTGTTGGGGGCAAGAACGGGGTAGGTATTTTGGTTGATAGGGATCTCAGTGAGTTAGTGGTGGATGTTAGGAGGGTGAATGATAGGATATTGATTATTAAGCTAGTGGTTAATGGGTTCACTTTTAATGTGATTAGTGCTTACTCGCCTCAAGCGAGACTAAGCGAGGAGGTCAAAAGGTGCTTCTGGGAACATTTGGACGAGGTTATGCGTGGTAGTCCGCAGTCCGAGAAGATTTTCATAGGGGTGATGTTAATGGTCATGTTGGGGAGACGGCGAGGGGTTATGACAAGGTGTATGGCGGGTATAGTTTCGGGGTTAGGAACGAGGGCGGTACTTTGTTGGTGGATTTTGCTAAAGCTTTTGACATAGTGCTAGTTAACACGGGTACTCATAAGAGGGAAGACCCTTGGTCACTTTTCGGAGTAGGGTTGCCAAGACTCGATTGATTATCTTTTCCTCGGGAGAGGTGATAGGGGCCTTTGCACTGACTGCGAGGTTATCCAAAGTGAGTGTTTGTTGATGCAACATAGGCTCTTGGTCATGAACTTGGAGGTCAAAGGAGCAAGGAAGAAGGGAGCGGGGTACGACCAACCTAAGATTAAGTGGAGAGCCTTGACTAAGGGAAAGGCTCAGGAGTTAAGGGAGAAGCTGCTGGCTATGGGGGCCTGGAGGAGTTGTGGAGACGCGAGTACTATGTGGACCACGATAGAGAACTACATTAGGGAAGCTGCTAGGGAGGTGTTAGGGGTCTCAAAGGGTTAATCGGCTGGCCACAAAGGGGACAGGTGGTAGAATGGGGAGGTCCAAAGAAAAGTGGAAGCTAAGAAAGCGGCATATATGAAGCTAGTGGGGACAACAGACGAGGAAGAGCTGAGGACGTGTAGGCAGTGTTATAAGAAGGTAAGGAGAGAGGCGAAAATCATGGTCATGGCGGCTAAGACTGCAGCTTTTGAACGATTGTATGAGGATCTTGGGGGTAAAGGAGGGGATAGGAAGCTGTACAAGTTAGCCAAGATTAGGGAAAGGAAGGCTCGGGACCTGGATCAAGTGAGGTGCATCAAAGACGAAGATGGTAAGGTATTGGTGGAAGAGGCATGCATCAAGCGTAGGGTAGGAGTACTTCCATAGACTCTTGAACGAGGAAAGGGATAAGAACATCGTGCTGGGTGAGTTGAGGAAATCAGAGAGTCGGAGAGATTTTGGGTTTTGTAGATGTATTAAGTGTGAGGAGGTTGATGTGGAAATATGGTAGATGAGCAGGGGGTAAGGCGATTGGGCCTGACGAGATCCCGGTGGAATTTTGGAAAAAAGCGGGGGGCAGTATAGGCTTGTAGTGGCTTACTAACTTGTTTAACATCATTTTCAGGACGAAGAAGATGCCCGAAGATTGGCGACAAAGTTTGATGATTTCGTTGTACAAAAAGAAAGGTGATATCAAGAATTGTAACAACTATAGGGGTATCAAGTTGTTGGGTCACACTATGAATGTTTGGGAGAGGGTGGTGGAGAGTAGAGTGAGGACAGGTGTATCTATCTCTGAGAACCAGTTCGGATTTATGCTGGGACGGTCAACTACAGAAGCCATTCACCTGGTAAGACGATTGGTGGAGCACTGTAGGGAGAGGAAAAAGGACTCGCACATGGTGTTCATTGACTTTGAGAAAGCTTATGAAAAAGTCCCGTGCGAGGTGCTATGCAGTTGTTTGGAGGATAGCGGAATCCTGGTAACGTACATTAGGGTGATTAAGGACATGTACGAAGGTGCTACGACTCGTGTGAGGACTGCAGGGGGAGACTCGAATTATTTCCCTATGGAGATGGGGTTGCATCAGAGATTGGCCCTTAGTCCATTTTAGTTTGCCCTAGTGTTGGATGTGCTAACACGACACATATAAGGGAGGGTGTCATGGTGTATGTTATTTGCTAATGACAAAGTACTGATTGACGAGATGAAGAGAATGTTAATGCTAGGTTGGAAGTTTGGAGACAGATGCTGGAGTCCAAAGGTTTCAAGTTGAGAAGGTCGAAAATTGAATACTTGGAGTGCAAGTTTAGTGATGAGAGGCATGAAGAAGAAGAGGAAGTTAAGATTGATACTCAACTCATTCCCAAATGAGATAGTTTCAAGTATCTTGGGTTTATAATACAAGGCAACGGGAAGATTGATGAGGATGTTACCACATTAGAGCAGGGTGGATGAGATGGAGGCTAGCTTTGGGGGTTTTATGCGATAAGAATGTGCTGCCTAGACTTAAGGGCAAATTCTGCAGGGTGGTGGTTTGAACGGCTATGTTGTATGGAGCTGAGTGTTGGACCGTCAAGAAGATGAAAGTAGGTGAATGAGGATGTTGAGATGGATGTATGTGCATATCAGGAAAGACAAAATTAGGAATGAAGTTATTAGGGACAAGGTGGGAGTGGCATCTGTGGAAGACAAGTTGCGGGAATCAAGCTGCGATAATTTGGGCATGTGAAAAGGAGGGACATAGATGCCCCGATCAGGAGGTGTGAGAGGTTTACCATGGCGGTCTTGAGGAAGGGCAGGGTAGGCCAAAGAAGTATTGGGTAGAGGTAATTAGGCAGGACATGTCATTGCTTCACCTAACCGAGGACATGACTAGCGATAGGAAGGTGTGGAGATCAAGGATTAAGGTGGTGCACTGACAGGTAGTTCTTAGTTTCTCCTGGGTTTACCAGTAGTACTATTACTATTCTTTTATTCTTAGTTATTTAGAGGAAACAGCCTCTCAGTCTTAATAGGGTAGGAGTAAGGCTGCGTATACACTACCCTCCCTAGACCCCACGTATGGGACTAAGTTGGGTTTGTTATTGTTGTTGTTGTTGTTGTTATTGTTGTTATTATTGTAGTTGCTTTTGTTGTTGTTGTAGTTGCTTTTGTTGTTGTTATGTAGATAAAACATAAAAAAGTCTCAAAGCGCTTACTAAATATGGAAAATACGACAACAATCTCCCAAAACCCGATAGTACAAAGTCGCGAGCAACTAAATAGAGTACAACTAAGTTTTAAACATAAATACATTGTCTTAATCAAATAACACTAGAATGGATAAGAACGGGAATTCATAAGCCACGAATTAAGTATAACAGCTCACCACGAAGTCTTCAATAAACTGCTAAGCACCCTCCTGAACGTCGCTATCTCCAATATCAAGATCTACACAAATATGTGCAAAAGTATAGTATGAGTACAGATACAACATGCACCCAATAACTATCAAGTCTAACCTCGATGAAGTAGTGGCTAGGTTTAGACAAAGGTGATACAATTCTAAAACCTGATAAGCTCATAACAGTGTATAATAAATGAATTAACAACCAAAAAATTACAGATTTAGATAGTAAGGTACGCAGCGAAGAATCAATTATTAAGCACGCTTTTTAAGTAAGTTGATCTAGAACACAAGGCACGGTATCGGCATATATGGATGATATGCATCAAGTAGCACGTATATGCATGTCTCTAAAATGAGTCTACATTATCAGTGCATGATAAAGAATCCAACATTATAGCAACCGGTACTCCCTTTGCTTGACATTCCTAGTGTCAACTGAGCACACATGGCCCAAGGTAAATAGGCCACTACGTGACTCCGGGGGGATGGATCCAAATCCATACGCCGAGTGTCATAGCTCCATAATATGTCAATATCTCATAAATCAGTCATCAAACCTCACGAAATATACCACCGTGCCCAATCATAATGGCCACATGGAATGTCACATCATGCCAACCTCAATCCATAATAAAGTACATATGTCGGGATGTATGTGTATGAACAAGAAATAAGCATATAAAATATATAAGAACAGAGAATATCATCATGCAGAGATGTATGCATGTGTACAAGTATGACTACGATTACCATGTATAATCCAAACTACTAAATAGCCCTTCATGTCAAATATAGCACTAAAAGCCTAGACATAATATCTAGCATATTTAAGGTTGCTCAAATAGTCATACAAATAAATAAGGCATAGACAAGAAGAAATATATCGTAAACAAAACATAAAGAAGCCTAAGTTCTACCCCAAGCATGGTATAATCTTAGTGTCCACACGTACGCTCGTCATCTTGCATTAACGATGCCCTCAAACATGTAGCACGTTGAAATAAATTCATTTTATAAAATAATTCTCTCAAATCAAGGTTAACCAAGCTACTTATCTTATCCGGAACAAGGTTCAACCTTCCAAAATGCCTTTCCCTCTATATGTGACCTCCGAATGCTCCAAATCTAGCCAAACAATACTTAACAAGATCAAATGAAGTTTTACAAACCAAATCCAAACAATAAAGCTTCAATCTTGAAATCAAATATCAAAATTCAATAAAAAGTCAATCCGGATCCACGTGGTTGAAGCCCGAGTCTAAGGTCAGATCTCATTTACTCATAACCCCACGAGTCCAAACATGTCATTAGATTTGAAATTTGAGTCTACGTTGGTATTTAAAAGCTCAAAATACACTCTTTTATGTTTTACTCAAAATCTCAAATTTCACTCTTTGATTCCATATTTTAAGTGTAGAAGTCCATGGAGAATCAATATATATGATCAAATCCAAGTAAGAACTACTCATCCTCAAGATTGGGGTGAAATTTCTCTTTGAAATTTCCTCTTCCCATCTCTAAAACTAAAATGGTACAAATGAGCCAAGTCCAGAAATCTAGACAAAATATACCCTTGGAGCCAATTTCTTCTATGCGATAATGACTGGCCCACACGATCGTGTAGGCCAACTAGCCTGGCTCCTATGTGATCGCGATGTCCCTCACGTGCTCGCAATGCATTGCCTGACAACCTTACATGATCGTGAACCCCTCCACATGATCGCGAGGCACAAAATCTCCCCCGGCCAAATCCTTCAATGTGATCGCGAGGCACGGGTCCATAATTACTATTCACAAAATGCACTAGCAAACCAATAATTCCAACACATTTCAAAATGCTCTGGAACCATTCCGAAACTCATCTGAGCCCTCTCGTGACCCCGTTCAATTATCCTTACGAGTCTGTATACCCTATACGAATTGTTCAAAATGATAAAAATAACATCAAAACTAAGAACCAAACATGAAACCAAAAATCTGAAATTTTCTTAAGTTCAAATTCTAACTTTTGACTAGAAGTGTCGAATCAACTTCGGACGACACCCGAACCGAACATATGTACAAGTCAAAAATCGTCTTACGAATCTAGTGGAACTTTCAAATAACCAATAGGGGATCATTTACCCACAATATTGACTTTGGTAAACTCTTCCAATCTTAAGCTTCTAGCTAGGAACTAAGTGCTCTAAATCACTCCTGAACCCTTCGGGAACCAAACTATTCGTTTTTGCAAGTCATAAAAATTCAAAGCAGTCTACGGAAAGCATCAAACAGGAAAATAGGATTCTAGAACTAAAAACAACCGGTCGGATCATTACATTCTCCACCTCTTAAACAAAAGTTTGTGTTTAGAAGTGTACTTGAACTGCTAAAAAAGTGCGGATATCTGCTATGCATGTCTGACTCGGCCTTCCAAGTAGCCTCCTCATTTGATTGCCTTTTCCAAATAACCCTCACAAAAATGATCTCCTTTGACATCAACTTCTAAACTTGCCGATCCACAATAGCTACCGGCTCTTCTTCATAGGCCAAATTCTCATCTAGATGCATTGTCCCGAAGTCCAAAACATACAACTTATCTTTATTATACTTTCGGAGCATAGAAACATGAAAATACCGAATGTACCACCAATAAGATAGGAGGCAAAGCAAGCTTATAAGAAACCTTACCAACTCTTTGAAGCATCTCAAATGATCCACTAAACCTCGGACTCAACTTGCCCTTCCTTCCAAACCTTATCACATCTTTCATGGGAGAAACTTTCAAAAATACCTTCTCACCCTCCATAAATGCCACATCAGAACCTTCTTGCCCGCATAGTGCTTCTACCAACTCTGCGTTATCCGATGTCATTTTTGAATCAATTTCACCTTCTCCAAAGCATCACGTACCAAATCTGTACCCAACAACCTAGCCTCATCAGGCTCAAACCAATCAACAGGAGAACAACTATGTCTAAAATACAAAGCCTCATACAAAGTCATCTGAATGCAGGACTGATAACTGTTGTAAGGAAACTCCGCCAAAGGTAAAAACTTATCCCAATGACCTCCAAAGTCAGTCACACAAACTCTTAACATGTCCTCAAGAATCTAAATAGTCCACTCCGGCTAACCATCCGTCTATGAGTGAAAAGTCGCGCTAAGATCAACTTGCGTATCTAACTCTCGCTGAACAACTCTCGGAAAGTAAGATGTGAATTGAGCGTCATGATATGCAATGATAGAAACAGGCACGCCATGCAGATGAACTATCTCCCGGTTGTAGATCTGAGCCAACTTCTCCGAAGTATAAGTATCAACACTGGTGTAAAATGTGCGGACTTGGTCAACCTATCCATAATGACCCAAATAGCATTAAACTTTCTTAAGACACGTGGTAACCCTACCACAAAGTACATAGTAATACGTTCCCATTTTTACTCCGGTATAACCATCTTCTGAATCAAACCACCTAGTTTTTTATGTTCATACTTAACTTGCTAGCAATTCAGACACCGTAAAACATGTCCAATAATGTCCTTACCAAGTTCATCTTATTCACTTACCTGTTTAATTAGACAATCTAGTCATTTTCTAAAATGCTAGGGGTGAATATGTAACCATGGATGATGTGATCCAATAGGTTTATGTTCATTGTCTAAATCTAAGTGTGCAATCTAAAATTTACATTCTAGGGGAGTCGTAATACCGCAGTTCTAATTCAACGTCAATGCTTCCATAAAACAACCTACCATTTGTGATAAACAAAGGCTTCTAACGATGAAGAATGTACCAAAATAAATCATACAAATTTTTTATGCTTGCAAAAATTTAAACAAATGTGTCATATCCTGATATTATTCGAAGTATGGGTCGGGATGCATTGCAATGTCTTACATATTAAGTTGCTTCAGTATTATGTAGGGGTGACAAATGGGCTGTTTGGACTATACTTGGACTGGTCAAGATGGGCTGACTCGTTAAATGGGTCATTGCCCAACCCTGCCCAAAGTTTACTTGGATTAAGATGGGCTGCGCCAAAATGGGCTAAATAACGGGTTGTAACCCAACGTAACCCACCCAAATTGACCCAAATCTTTGCAATATTCTCAACTTTTGAACAAGCATACTGAAAATTATCTTATGTTTTGGAACAAATGTCAATTCATGCCATATCAATTCTTTCCTCAATTTGGATTTAGAATTTTATTTGATAGTTCTTCATCTTATAATACTAACAAAGATCAAAATAATTAAAAAGTAGTAAAATTGAACTTAGCCACCCCAACCCACCTCCCACCACTCTAACCCTCATCCCACCCCTAATAGAAATATTATTTGGAGTACTTTCTTTTAATGTTGAGAGTATTTTCTTTTTTATTTCAACAAAATGAGTATTTTTTTTATGATGTAGAAAAAATATTTTTTTTCATTTCAATAAAATAAGTACTTTCTTTTAATGATGTAGAAAAAATATTTTTTTCACAAATTGAATACTTTCTTTTCATGTTGTAGAAATAATATTTTCTTTTTTCAATAAAAAGAGTACTTTCTTTTCATGATGTAGAAAAAGTTTTTTTTTCTCACAAAATGAGTTCGTTCTTTTCCTGTTGTAGAAAAAGTATTTTCTTTTAATTTAGTAAATAGAGTGTTTTGCCTAATATTTTCAACAAAATGAATATTTTCTTTTTGTGATGTAGAAAAAGTATTTTCTTTCGTTTCAATAAAATAAGTACTTTCTTTTCATGATGTGGAAAAATTATTTTCTTTTCACACAATGAGTATTTTCTTTTCATGTTGTAAAAAAGGTATTTTCTTTTATTTTACCAAAACGAGTATTTTCTTTTCATGCTGTAGAAAAAGTATTTTATTATTTACAAAATGAGTACTTTCTTTTCCTGTTGTAGAAAAAGTATTTTATTTTATTTCAACAAAATAATATTTTCTTCTCTTGTTGTAGAAAAAGTATTTTCTTTCATTTGAAAAAAACTTGCTTTTATAGTGAATAACTGTTATATAGGGATATTGTTATAGAGAGGTTTGACTGTATAATTATTTCTAGTTAGTTCAAGCTACATTACGGTTATATATCTCCCGTAACTTAGATGAAGTTAATAATCAAACAACTCCCATAGAACAAAAGATACTCTACAGTGAGACAAGAAAGCTAAGAGGAAACAATGTGACGCATCTTTATTGTGATAGCTAAAAAAATAACTCAGTACCCGTCTTTTATTTTATTAATATAAATTTTATTTGTTATTTTTTCTATTGTGGTAATGTGTTTTTTCTTTATTTTTAGATTTTTTTCATGTTTGAGGATTATTTTTGTCAACAACAGTTAGTTTTGGAAGGTTGAAAAAGAGTTTTGAAAAATGTTTTCCTTTCTCTTGATAGGGAAAATATTTTCCTACAATTGGAGAAAAACGAATTCATAAAGAAAGTGTTTTTCAAATATTCAAATCAATCAAACATGGAAAAATTAGAAAATATTTTCCAGCACATGGGTCAAGTAGTATATATTTTTAAAAAATTTAAGAAGCTTCGACCAAATAAACTACCCATGACCCGACCCGCCCTAACTTTTTAACTTTTATGTACGAACTGTTAAAATAAAGTTTGAATGGCAAGTTTAGTTCCTTTTCTAGCTTGGCTCGTGGATAGTGTAGCTCATCAGCTATGAGTTCATCCCAACCGGATATTTTTCTAACTTCGAAAATTACTATATGTGTGAATTAAAATCATTGAAATTTCATAATTATTATATTATGAACCCATTATCTTCCATGTACAATAAGTTTAGTGCAAATAATTTTAAGAAGAATTAACCTAAATAGTCGCCCATCAATCCCTTAAATTAAATAGCCGACGGATATATAATACGTGTGTAATTTATGTATGTCAATTTAAAAAAGTAAATAATAAATTCAACCAACTATTTATATAAACCCTAATTTTAAAGGTTGAACCTATCAAATTTAATCCGCCCATGCTCGTTAAACGATAGAAGAATCTGAAAAGGGGTTGTAGGGATATACAAGAAATTAAACCCTATTAACCTGACATTGTTTTGTCCACGAATTATGAAGTGCAAATATTATTATATCTTTTTCTTAAATTATATAAGAGGAAGGAAAGGAAAAATATGAGAGCGTATTACAAGGTGTGAAAAATCAAACATTTACCAATAAGATAAAATTTTAAGTGATTGCTAAGATTCTCTCGAAATTTATTATCCAATTATAAAAAATATATATATAAAAACAAATAAATCGAACCTAAAAAAGATGGGTTTGGTTTCCTATATGATGAAAATTCATCGAACCAAAATGAACCGTGAATATCCTTATGGTCGGGCCTAGGAGTGTGCAAAGAAAATCAATAAATTTCATCAAACCGATAATCCGAGTCATACAGAAAAAAATAACCTGATGTGGTTTGGTATCGGAAAAAACTCGACCATAATTGGTTTTGCTTGGTTTTAACTAAAAAATATTAAACCGAAACCAAACCAACCCGATATTACATTATACAATTTTTAAAAATATTTTATACATAAAAATATTTATTGTAATGTAATTTAAGTATATTTTAAACTTTTTCAAATTTCATCTTTTAATATATTATTTCAAGCTTGGACTTAACATTCTTGAATGGTCCAATAAGCTTTATAGCCATAAATATAGTAACCCAAATACATTATCAATTTTAATGCTAACAAAATAAATTCAATTCAACACTAGAAATGACAATAGTGTTGGATATCTATTTTTAGTTTTGCATTGGTTTATAATGATAATGCATAACTTAGTTTGTCTTGTTCTTTAGTGCTTAGAGCCTGTTGGCTTAGCTGATTTAAAGTAGCTGATAAGCATTAGGCGCTGAAAAGCACTTTTTAGTGTTGAAGCTGATTTAATAAATAGGCAGTTACGTGTTTGGATAAAAGTGCTGAAATCGATAATAAGCAGCTGAAGTGTTTGATTAAAAAGTGTTGATAAGCTATTTTTGTGTTAATATAACTTAAATAACCTTATAACGATTTAACTACTAAAGGCGTCATTTTCTTCAAAATTTTGGATTCTAAATAGATTCCAGACAAAATAATCTATTTATCATGTTAATTTAAATACAAAAATAATTAGATTATATAATTTTTTATAAAAATTATTTATGTTATGATAAATATACAGTCATAAATTAAAAAGGAATAAGTATTAATTAATAGAAGTTAAGAACCAAAAGAAAAACTTAAATAATGCACAAAGTATTTGTAGAGAAGAAACAAGCACTTAATTTGTATTGTTTGTGGTAAATAAAATTAAGATGTTCAACTATCATAAATATCTTGAGTAATCAGATCAGGAATTGCCATCCAAATATTATTATCTCCTTGATTTTCTATATTTTCTACATTTTCAACGTTAACTCATGCAGATCTTCCAACATGAGGATCAACAAGTGGCACGTATCTCTCATTCTCAACTTCTTGGAATGCATTGTCCACCTTATATTTCTTTCTAATGTAAGTGTGAATCGCCATTATAGTCAATACATTGCTTTCCATACCCCAAATGTTTGCTCTACAATATTTCTGCAAGAAGAATGCAAATAATTGAATATTTTTTATGTTCATTTGGTGCTCGCAATTGTCGTGTCGCACCTCGACGAAATTCTGCAAGGTGGTATCTCAGTTTATCCCCTTTGTATGGAGCCATATATCCCTTCATATGTGAATATCCTGCATCAACAAGATAATATTTATCCCCGGATGGATGTGAAAAGTTCAGTTCGGGTCTACAAAGTGCCTCACCAAATATACGGTTATCATGAGTTGCTCCTTCCCACCCAGCCCATGCAAATGTAAAACACATATTAAAGTCGACAACAACAAAAATATTTTGAGTAGGGTAACTTTTATGCCCGATATATGGTATCTCTTGACGTTAAGGCAATCTTGCTTTCACATGTGTGCCTTCAAGTGCTCCAATACAATCCTAAAAAATATATACATGCATAAACTAAATATATATTTACACCATATAATATTTTGAGTTAAAATGTTGTCACGACCCAAACTGGAGGGCCATGACTAGCACCCGGCCATACTTACCGAGCACCAACATACATTTTATCTAACCTTCTTTATTATCTTTTAGGGTTGACAAGATCAATATAAATGGTAGACATAGATCGTGGACAACCAACAATAAAATATGATGGCATGAACATACTTAACATGAGATGACTAGACAATCAAGAAACTATATATAAGGTACGAGCTACCACGCTACCATGAGAGACTATACAACAAAAACCAGCCGACAAGGCCTACCAAACTATACATGAGTCGACACCTGTCTATGAGCCTCTAAAGGAACATCAGTGTTGCAACATAGCCGGAACAGGGCCCCGGCATACCCATAATGTCTATAACAAAAATGCATGCCAAGACCACGGCAAGTCCGAAGAAGGGATCTCGCCAATACCGCTGAACTGGACAGCCTACTATGGTGGGGGAGCTGCGCCTGCCTGTCTATCAGGACCTGCAGCACGACATGCAGCGTCCACAAATAAAAGGACGTCAGTACGAATAAAGTACTGAGTATGTAAGGCAGGGAACCATAAGTACGAACAGTAATGTAAGCAGGGATAGAGAATAAACAACCAGTAACATATGGGTACCTCTGAGGGCTACTGACATGAAATGCGTGATACATATGTATATATACATAAACTTTTAAAACATACGCCTCTGTGGGCATCATCATCATCATATCGTACCCGGCCGTAATAGGCTCGGTAAAAATGTACCCGGCTATCATAAGGCTCGGTAGAATCGTACCCGGCCACGTGGAGCTCGGTAAAACCCAACTGATCAGTGGTTACACAATAGGTGCCATACCCGGCCGTCTATAGCGTGCTCGGTAGAGTAAAATAGATACATATATATAATGCATGCTCGACTCATGGACTCACCTTCTAAACCTTTCAGATTGACGTAAGGTCGGTATCCTGTGTACACGTTATTAGGACTAACTCTTCACCATGAACCTTATAAGAATCAGGAAGTACCAATAACATTGATAACATAAGAATAAGAGAAGCAACATCAACATCAATCGTTCCATAAGAGGGGAAACAATGTAAGTACTGCTAGCTTCTAAGAGTAGAGTATCTTTGGAAGCTCGTTCATTACATTTTGTACAATCGGAGTCGTGCAAAGGAAGGAAAGGGATAGCCTCACATACCTTGTATATACTGCCCCAATCTCAAGCTATGCAATTTTCACGACTCCTTAGTCTACAATAAGAGAAACGATACTATAGTTATCATTCAAGCGTCATAACTATTATGTATCGACCACAACCTATTTTACGATGAAACGGACAGCACCTCCCCTATATATATGACTTCACACAATTCCAAACAATCACCAAACAGCCCAAACAACATCAATAATAATCATATTGAGCCTCCCAAAACAGTCCACGCACAACCAAATCACTTCATACATACGACGGCCACCGTAGTCGTGTCAAACGACCCGGAAATGTTACGAAGAACTACCAGCCCACAACCCTACATCTATATGGTGTTTCTCCACACCCTTCCTCCTCCAAAACTCCACAAAACAGTAGTAAAACACGCAGCCCAACAGCAACACAAAACAGTCCACAAAACAGTCCGCTACAAGTGAATAACTCGAACTCACGGCTTCCGATCACCGTCCCGTGAGTTCTTACATGTATAGAACGAATTACCATGAATTCACAGCAGAATAAATGTATGAAAGATAGCAGTAAACTCACCTTACTTGTTGGATAACTCAGCCCTTATCTTGGTTCTTCAAACTCTAGGGTTTACCCCCAATTTGAACTTGAAAGAGAGGGAAAATCAATTAGGGTTTGTGGATAATTTTTGGGAGGAAGTTTGCAGGGGTTTAGGTCTGGTTATTTGTGAAATATAATGAGGGATATATTGCAGAAGATAAGCCTTTTAATGGGCTCTTTGTCTGACCCGAAATTGCCTCTTTTTGGGCTATCATTTAACCAAGTAGGTGACCCACCTACTTGTCACCTAGCAGCTTGTGCAGTCTCGCAAAAATGTCTATATCTCTCTACTCCAATGTCGTATTGATAAAAGGTTTAATGCGTTGGAAACTAGACTCATAGATCTTCAATTTGGTGGGTAGATCACCCCGTAATTCCAAGTATATTGGGAGAAAAGCTTAATAACATTTGACCTAAAGTTTAAGTAAAACTATGAACTTAAGTTGCAACAACTCTTGTCGACTTTTGTTTCATAACTCGTTTGACTTCAAGACTATGATACGGATATTTTATGATTCATATACCTTAAAATACGACCTCTTGAGAGTATTAAGCACCCCTAGGTTTACCCAAAAATACGGCTGACAACATCCTTGATTCGTTTAACTTCTAATACTTGTTAACCACCCTTATACACCTTTGTATCATTTAAGACCAATAGGATTAATCTCTTATCATCTCAAAGATAATCTCTTCATGGATTTACGTCGACGACCTTATGGCATGAACTAACGTATGTGAATATGGGTTGTAACACCCTCCCCCCCTTAGGAACATTCGTCCTCGAATGTAAGGGTTTATGGGGAGTCCAAATCATCGTGGATTCCAACGGAAATTCCCGGTCAATTTTCCCCTATAAAATGGTTACTAGCAAAACTTGCAAGCAGTTAAGCCCAACGTATGGCCTCACAAGGCTACACAAAGCATTATGGACATGTACATTATCTACATATCACCATTTTGTATTAAGGAAGAGTATTCTCAAGTTATTGCTTACCTCATAGAGCCGTTTCACCTTCTAATGTATCCTGCGTTCCACCAGCATCCTTGTTATCTTCATTCTGGAATAGGTAAGGATATTTAGAACTCATCTCCTCTTCCGCTTCCCATGTCATTTCTTCCATATTCTTGTTCCTCCACAATACTTTGACAGAAGCTACATCTTTTGTTCTCAGCTTGCGGACTTGTCGATCTAATATAGCCACTGGCACTTCATCATATGATAGATCCTCTGTAACTTGTACATCTTTGATAGGGACAACTCGAGAAGGGTCTCCAATACATTTCCTCAACATAGATACATGGAATACTGGATGGACAAATTCCAATTCGGATGGCAATTCTAACTCATAAGCAACCTGTCCAATTCGTCGAAGAATTTTGTACGGACCGATATACCGTGGACTCAGCTTACCCTTTTTCCCAAAACGCATAACACCCTTCATCGGCGAGATCCTCAGGAAAACCCAATCACCAACCTCAAACTCCAGATCACGACGTCGGACATCAGAATAAGACTTTTGCCTGCTTTGTGCCGTCCTCAATCGCTCCTGTATCACTTTCACCTTCTCAATGGCTTGGTGAATCAAATCTGGCCCATATAATTCTGTTTCACCGACTTCGAACCATCCAACTGGTGATCTACATCTCCTCCCGTATAGTGCCTCGTATGGGGCCATTTTAATACTGGAATGGTAGCTATTATTGTAGGCAAATTCTATGAGTGGAAGATGGTCATCCCAATTTCCCTTAAAATCTAGAACACATGCTCGTAGCATATCTTCAAGTGTCTGAATGGTACGTTCAGCCTGTCCGTCAGTCTGTGGATGAAATGCAGTGCTGAGATTCACTTGTGTGCCTAAACCCTTCTGAAAAGACCTCCAAAAGTTAGCCGTAAATTGAGCTCCTCGGTCTGATATAATAGATATTGGTACACCATGAAGCCTAACAATCTCCTTGATATACAACTTCGCATAATCTTCAGCCGTGTAAGTTGTCTTAACTGGCAGAAAATGGGCACATTTTGTAAGTCGATCAACTATCACCCAGATGGAGTCAAACTTATGATAAGAGCGAGGTAACCCAATAATGAAGTCCATATTAATCACCTCCCATTTCCAGGTCGGAATCTCTATATTCTGAAGCAATCCACCGGGTTTCTGATGTTCGATCTTTACTTGTTGACAATTAGGACACTGGGCTACAAATTCTGCAATAGACTTCTTCATGTTATCCCACCAATACTGCTCCTTAATGTCATGATACATCTTTGTCGAGCCGGGATGGATGGAATATCGGGATTGATGAATCTCATTCATAATCTTCTCTCGCAACCCTGCCACATTAGGCACACATAATCGGCCCTGGTATCTCAGTGCCCCATCTCCTCCGATCTCAAAAGCCGTAATTTTACACTGCTGAATGCTCTCTCTCAATCGTACTAAGATAGGATCTTCATATTGCCGTGCTTTTACCTCGGCTACCAAAGATGATTCTGATGTATTATGTACAGTAACACCTCCGTCATCAGAGTCTAACAATCTGATTCTCATATTGGCTAGCTGATGAAGCTCTTTAGTCAACCCCCATCTACCTGCCTCAATATGTACTAAGCTTCCCATTGACTTACGGCTGAGAGCGTCTGCCACAACATTGGCTTTACCGGGATGATACAATATCTCGACGTCGTAGTCTTTCAGTAATTCAAGCCACCTACGCTGCCTCAAATTCAACTCTTTCTGCTTGAAGATGTATTGTAAACTCTTGTGATCTGTGTAGATGTCAACATGGACGCCGTATAAGTAGTGCCGCCATATCTTCAAAGCATATATTACTGCAGCCAATTCCAAATCATGGGTTGGATAATTCTTTTCATGCTTCTTCAATTGTCTTGATGCATAAGCAATCACCTTCTCACGTTGCATCAATACGCACCCCAAACCTATACCTGAGGCATCACAATATACCACATAACCTTCTGGTCCTTCAGGAAGAGTGAGCACTGGTGCGGATGTCAATCGATTCTTCAACTCCTGAAAACTTCGTTCACAAGCGTCAGACCACTGGAATTTAGTAGCTTTCTGTGTTAACTTAGTCAATGGTGCCGATATAGAGGAAAACCCTTCAACAAATCGCCTATAATATCCTGCTAGCCCCAGGAAGCTGCGGACTTCTGATGGTGTTGTAGGTCTCGGCCAATTCTTTACTGCATCGATCTTCTGAGTGTCGACACTAATACCCTCGTCAGATATCACATGGCCAAGGAATGCTACTGAGTTCAGCCAGAATTCACATTTGGAGAGCTTAGCATATAACTTACGATCCTGAAGCGTCTGTAATACTATCCGCAAGTGGCCCACATGTTCCGCCTCCGAACGAGAATACACCAAAATGTCATCAATGAATACGATCACGAACACATCAAGATAGGGCCTGAATACAGTATTCATGAGATCCATAAAAGCTGCTGGGGCATTTGTTAGCCCGAACGACATCACCAAGAACTCAAAGTGCCCATATCTTGTCCGGAAGGCCGTCTTTGGAATATCCTTCTCCTTGACCCTCACCTGATGATACCCTGAACGTAAGTCAATCTTGGAGAAATACTTGGCACCCTGGAGTTGGTCAAACAGGTCGTCAATCCTTGGAAGTGGATACTTGTTCTTTACAGTAAACTTATTCAACTGTCGATAGTCGATACACATCCGTAACGACCCGTCTTTCTTCCGCACGAACAGGACTGGCGCACCCCAAGGTGAAGTGTTAGGCCTAATGAAGCCCTTATCCAGTAAGTCCTTGAACTGCGCCTTCAACTCTTGCAACTCTGTCGGGGCCATTCTGTAAGGAGGGATAGAGATCGGTTGAGTGTCGGGCAACACATCAATGCTAAACTCAATCTCCCTCTCAGGAGGAAGGCCTGGGAGTTCATCTGGGAAAACATCTGGAAATTCATTGACCACGGGGATTGATTGTAGAGTAGGCAGCTTCGTCTCCGCATCCCTAACGCGAACGAGATGATAAATGTAACCTTTTGAGATCATCTTCCTTGCCTTAAGATAGGAAATAAACCTACCTTTCGGCGTAGCAATGTTCCCCTTCCATTCAATGACGGGTTCACCAGGAAACTGAAACCTAACCATCTTCGTACGAAAGTCAACATTTGCATAGCATGAGGCCAACCAATGCATTCCCATTATCACATCAAAATCAACCATTTCTAACTCAAATAAATTTTTCGAGGTTTGAGGACTACAAATCATCACAGTGCAACCTCTATATACCCTTCTAGCAATCACAGAATCTCCTATCAGAGTAGATACCGCAAGGGGTTTACTTATCAATTCAGGTTCAATGCCAAACTTATTAGCCACAAAGGGTGTAACATATGATAATGTAGATCCCGGATCAATCAGCGCGTATACATCATAAGAAAACACAGACAATATACCTGTAACAACATCTGGAGATGACTCGAGATCCTGTCGATCTACTAGAGAATAGGTTCGATTTTGAGCACCACTCGAACTCTGCACTGCACCTCACCTCTACCTCGACCTGTCGACTGCTGAAAACCCCGTGCTGGAGGTTGAACTGATGAGGAAGAACCAGACACAGATCCAGTCGGTTGAGCCATACCACCACCTCCTCTGTTAGGACAATCCTGTATCATATGGCCAGGTTGTCCGCAAGAATAGCACGCATCAGAACCTCGACGGAACAGTCCAAAGTGGGCCTTACCGCACTGATCACAACGTGGTGTTAGGGGTCTCGTCTGATTAGAATCTCTGTGATATTGCGAACCTGATGCCCGCGAACTCTAACCTGGACCTGAATAGGTAAATCGATCATATCGAGGCCTCTGGAATTGTGGAGGAGCACTAGCTACAGATGGCGCCGAACTACTCAAAGACTAGGGCCTGACATTGCCTCTGAAGTCATCAGAATACCCTTCAAATCTCGCCCGCTTATGCTGGCCCCTATCCCGCTCCCTATCTGCCCTTTGCTGGTGCTTACGATCCTCTAGGGTCTGGGCATAAGC
Source organism: Nicotiana attenuata (assembly GCF_001879085.1). Lineage (NCBI taxonomy): Eukaryota > Viridiplantae > Streptophyta > Magnoliopsida > Solanales > Solanaceae > Nicotiana > Nicotiana attenuata. The sequence goes on from NW_017671590.1 coordinate 101,682, forward strand.
CTGAATACGGGAAATATCCATGTCCTCCACCAAGGACGCTGTCGTGCACTCATTTATCAGATGTGGTCCCAACCCATTCACGAACAGATGCACCCTATCGCTCATCTCTGCTACCATATGGGGAGCATACCTTGCTAAAGAATCAAACTGCATATTGTACTCTTGCACACTCATATTACCTTGTCTAAGGTTCAAGAACTTATCAGCTCTAGCTTGTCGTATCTCAACTGGCAAGTAGTGACGAAGAAAGGCCTCAGAAAATTCCTTCCACACAGCTGGAGGAGCGTTCGGACCCCTGGATCTCTCCCAACTATCATACCAGAGAACCGCTAAATCCCGTAGCCGGTAAGAAGCCAACTCTACTGCCTCTGTATCACTAGTATGCATAACCCGCAGTGTACGATGAACCTGATCAATAAAAGTCTACGGGTCCTCCTTCGGATCTGATCCGGTAAACACAGGAGGGTCTAAATTAAGAAAATCACGAACTCTCGTACTAACTGGTTTATCAGCAGCACCTGTATTCTGCCTCTGAGCCTGAGCAGCTACCAAGCTAGTCAATAACTGCAAAGCACTCCGCATATCCTGGTCTGTAGTGCCAGACGGAGGAACTGGAGGAGCTGGGTTCCTCCTAATATCCTCTGGAGGAGACGGAGTAGATGAGGTATGACACGGCATCTCACTCTGAGCCTCACTTTGGCCCGCTCTGGCTTGGGGCACCTGACTGGTACCCTCTCCCGTAGCTGTATCAAGCCGTCTACTAATTGTTTGCTTCCTAGTCGAAGGCATCGCTGAAAGAAAACAAGGTGAATATTAAAGATGAACACATACGACTCAACTCTACGCACGATCACCGTCCCGTGAGTTCTTACATGTATAGAACGAATTAACATGAATTAACAGTAGAATAAATGTATGAAAGATAGCAGTAAAATCACCTTACTTGTTGGATAACTCAGCCCTTATCTTGGTTCTTCAAACTCTAGGGTTTACCCCCAATTTGAACTTGAAAGAGAGGGAAAATCAATTAGGGTTTGTGGATAATTTTTGGGAGGAAGTTTGCAGGGGTTTAGGTCTGGTTATTTGTGAAATATAATGAGGGATATATTGCAGAAGATAAGCCTTTTAATGGGCTCTTTGTCTGACCCGAACTTGCCTCTTTTTGGGCTATCATTTAACCAAGTAGGTGACCCACCTACTTGTCACCTAGCAGCTTGTGCAGTCTCGTAAAAATGTCTATATCTCTCTACTCCAATGTCGTATTGATAAACGGTTTAATGCGTTAGAAACTAGACTCATAGATCTTCAATTTGGTGAGTAGATCACCCCGTAATTCCAAGTATATTGGGAGAAAAGCTTAATAACATTTGACCTAAAATTTAAGTAAAACTATGAACCTAAGTTGCAACAACTCTTGTCCACTTTTATTTCATAACTCGTTTGACTTCAAGACTATGATACGGATATTTTATGATTCATATACCTTAAAATACGACCTGTTGATAGTATTAAGCACCCCTTGGTTTACCCAAAAATACGGCTGACAACATCCTTGATTCGTTTAACTTCTAATACTTGTTAACCACCCTTATACACCTTTGTATCAATTAAGACCAATAGGATTAACCTCTTATCATCTTAAAGATAATCTCTTCATGGATTTACGTCGACGACCTTATGGCATGAAGTAACGTATGTGAATATGGGTTGTAACAAATGTAATAATGTAATTATTAAGAAACGCCACTTACTTTAAAGAAAGGGAGATACCGTTGGATACATGGCTTGTGATCTCTTGCACAATCATTATAACTTGGATGTGGTTGAATTATGTCTCTTACAAGCTTACCAATAGCCTTTTGAACACAATGAAAATGCCTATGAAGTGTTTCTCCAGAATGTTGAAAAATCTCTTGTACCAATTGATTCCCGGCACCATGTGCACAAATCATCAAGCACATCCCTAACTCCTCATACACAGACATCTCACGTGTGGGTTTAAGACCATATTTATCAATTAGATCTTTGATTAAATCAAGAAACACTGACTTCCTCAATCAAAAGTTTTCATAACACCGTGTCTCATTTTCATGTAATATCTCTTGGATAAATATATTCCTAGTGCATCTAGATGTACGGCATGGTTCCTTGCAAATGTATTTCTCATAGTATATCAATATACTCTTACATGATATTTGATATAGTGCCATCCATTCCTTATTTTCTTGACTTTCTTCTTCATTTTTAACATTTAACAAGTCATTTGGAGGACCATGTATCAAATTGCTAACATTCCAGCATTCCATTAAACTGAAATGAAACATACACACAAATTGTTCTGAATAAAAAATGACAAATCACTTCAAAGTACACAATATAGTCATCTATTAAAATAAAACACGTAATATCAAAACAAGAAATGATTATATACCACCATCATGTCTAAACAGGAAACAAAACATAAAGAAAATATAACCTTCTACACATAGTCTAAAGATCGAGTTAAATAATGTCTAATGCTAATGCAATATGGGTAAGGCATCATCAACAACTGTTCAGATTGGATTAGATGGATTGTTCGACACGAAGGATCGTCGATGGTTGTACTCCAACCAAGATTTCTTAACTTCATCAGTACACAACTTGAAAAATACATGTCGCATCTCTTTTGTGTTAACAAGTTCACAGTACAATTAAAAATATCACTCCCTCCAAGAATACCAGGAATATTTTCCAAAATGTCCATGCACTTCTCAATGGTGGGCTCTGAAGATTTAGATGTGCTTTTGCTAGACATGAACTCAATTAGGGAGTGTATATCCTCTTTTTGCAATAATGAATTATTTTTTCTTGTGCTTTTTCACTTGACTACTACTACTACTACCATGTATTGACTTTCTAAGTGATGGCTCAGGAAACGTAATTGAATCCACATTCCGCAAGTCATTGTTTACCTGTAAAATAGTACAGTCGAATTTATAGCATGGTTTATAGACAAGCGAATCGATTTAATATCAAAATTATAAATAAATTAAATTAAATGTAAGACTTAGCGTTGAAATCGAGATAAAATAGCAGAAAACTTGGTTTTGGGGGCAAGGCATCTGGAGGCAGCAATATGAATAGCATTAGACATAAAATAAAGTATTATTCAGCTTGGAATAATGTGTAGTATAATCTTGTCAGAATTTTCGTATGTTACAATGGTTGTTGAAGTCACTATTTATAGCTATACCTAGGGAACAAGGTCCAAGGATAAAGCCCCTCTTAAATGACACTAATAGGGGTCATTGATAAATATGTAAAGGCAGATCATGAATGCCAAAATTCTTTGTGACGACTGTGTTGATTATGTTCCCAGGTCATAATCGAGGAATATTCTTCATTAAATGTCATTTAGTGACAAACATTCATTTGCTTCAGTTGATTGTGTTCCCTTCGGGATCTTCCTGGTGCCAACTGAAGTTGTTATTCTTGGAACTGGTTTCTACTCGCTTTATCTTCCATCTGTCTGCAGTTTCACGTGTCATGCTATCATACGATTATTTAATTCAAATTGATTTTGCCCTATACAGATAGTTTCCTGCTTTCCGGTGGTGCATATTTGTGCCACCGAGAAGTTGGTGAAGATTCCTTTCTTGGAGGAAAATTTTCTGAACCCTTCTGAAAAATTTCTGACGCTTGATAAGACGCACGTCTCCTAGCATTTAATACTCCGAACACGTGTTACTCCACTATTTAGCAAATTTTTGCTGGTTCTTGAGGTAATCATAGCCATGATTTTAACCCACCTATTCTTTACTTAAATGCCTCATTCTGCTTCTTTTACACTTAACAATTTCATAAACTCTCTCAAACTTCTTTGCATTCAACTCTTTTCTTCTTTCATCTTTCTTTAATCCTCTTCAAAAAACTCTTATCACCTTTTGCTGATTATGGCTTCTTTCACTAATTCTTGCAAGAACTTCGATCTTCTCTTCGGTGGGGGCCCGAAAAAGAGCAAAGACAAAGAGGTCGATGTTGACGTTGGCCTCTCTACGGTGAGCACCATCATCCCCAAACATCTCAGCACAACCAAGGACTTCGAAGAGAAGTTCCCTTCTTCAAACTCTCGCACCTGGGCTGTTGGCAAATTCCCTTTGTCTATTCTCCCTTCCAGTATTCCTGCTGTGAAGGAGGACTGTTACTGTCACGACCTAAACATCATTGCTCCCGATCTGTTGGAGCGAATAACCTTCACCAAGAAGGGCTTCACATACATTTACACGTACCCCTTCACTTTGGGACCATTTTATTTGAGCGGGGGACTTAACCCCGTGATTTTGGAACTGTGCCACTGGTATCAAGTTTTTTGGCATAGGTGGGCCCTTCGGTGTGGCGAACGGTGGCATGTCTAAGGCGACTCTGCCAGGAGATGAATGAGCCCCTCACCTTGGCGTATATGATGAACCTCTACTCCCCCAAGATCTTTTGTGGGGGAGTAATAAATTTCAGCAAGCGTGGCCACCATGCATTACTTACCAGCATGGATGACGATAATGATCGTGGATGGATGGAGCGGTTTGTCGTTATTGCCACCAGGGATATCATTCTGGCCACAACTCCATCCTTCCATAAGTCCTGGACTCGTTCACGTAAGTTCAATGTCTATCTTTTTTTTCCAGGAAAAAGGCAATTTCATATCATTGTTGACCCTTCTCCTTTCATTATTTCAGCAACTCGGTGGACACCTCCAAGAGTCAAAGGCTTGGACTGGTAAGTTCAAAAGAATTTGGACATCACCATACTCGAAATCCGCTAGTGGAAGGAATTGGCCCCAAAATATGGAGGGACAAGAACCATGGTAATCAAACTCGTAAAATTGTCCCTACCTTCATTTCATCTTTGTACACAAGAAAACTAGTTAACCTCACATTTGTTTTGAATCAGGTCTCCCGCAGGGTTCTATTTCCATCCTTGAGGATTACGTTTTGGTTGATTCCGTAGAGGCTGCGAGGTTGTTGAAGGAGGCTCTCACTCGAACAGGTGCCATCGGATCTGCTTCCGGTGCAAGTGCTTCTTCTTGGAGTCCCCGTCCAGAGAACAAGCAACCAAAAAGGCGACGTTCTTCCTCGATCAAGGGCAGGAATAAAAAAGTGAATAAAGCCGCACATGAGCCAGTCGTAACCACTGTGGTTATTGACGATGATGCGGAAGCTAGTAATGAAGGGGTTTCCTTACAAAGAAGACAATGACCTTCATCGGCTTAACAGAATGCTCAATCTGAGAGCTTACCCCTACCGAGGACGATGCCCGAGTGCTTTAGGGAGAATTTGACTTAGTGGAGAATGTCAATTATCCCTTTCCGGTCCCACTTGCTATTCCTGGTACTATGAGGCCAAGTACCGGGCCTCTTCCGCCTTTGGTTGGTGAGCAACCAACAAATAACACTACCTCTGTCTTAGCTGCTTCTCAACCTACAAAACCATCAGCTTTATCTCCTTCCATGCCGGCCATACCTTCATCACCAGCAACTGCTATCCCCACCGGCCGCAGTCGCCCGAGAGGAGGATGTCCCTCCTCCCCAGTCCCCCAGACCATGGGAATTTGGGGCACAACTACTCGTCCCCTTCTGCAGATCCCTAGAAGAGGAGGAATGTCTCTCTCTTAGTGTCTACTGAGTGCCATCTGTTGTCCCGACAGGTGGAACTCGCCAACTATCTGAAGCTGCAAGCTTCAGAAGAGGAGAAGAAAATACACTCTCTTTCGGGAGTGAGTGTTTGTTAAATAATGCCATGCACAATGCGGCAGTAGTACCAAACTTGCTCTTTTATTGATTGTTTTTTCTTGATTTGTCATGATAGAGTTTTTAACTTTGGTATTTGCTTTGCAGGCTTACTTCCTTGTTTCTGAGGGCCTTCAAAAATTGATCCTTGATAAAGAAGGACTCAAGTCCGAGCGGGATCAGTTATTTTCCGAGAGGGACCAAATTCTGCTTGCCTCCCGGTGCTGGAAGCAAAAGCTGCTGAGGCGAGTGAGTTAGAGGCTCGGTTACAACAAAGTGAGCAGGAAGTGATGGCCCTCAGCCAAGAACCCTCTCAGCTAAATGTACAGTTTCAAGAAGCTAAGGCTAAATGGGCTGAGGTCAAAGATGTTGTGCTCGCTGCCGCCGAGTGTGAATCTGCCTCCATTGAGAGAGTGAATAACTTGGAGGCAACATTGAATTCCAAAGCTTAAGAGGATACTGCTACCGAGGAGAAGCACCAGATGGAGGGGTATAAGAAGATCATGGAACATAATAGGGTTCATATAACCACTATCAGTGATCTTGATCTTAGCCTTACCCCACGAGATCCGAGCGGAATGGCCTTCTGACCGAGGTTGATATGCTTAAATCAGAACTTCAGCGGCGAGCGAATTCCCTCATCATCGAAAAAACACATTCTATGTATAATATGAGGAGAAAAACCTTGGAAGAGGCCAAAGCGGGTGTAATTGATATTGACGATGAGATTGCCAAGGCCCGAGAGCTGGAGCTAACTGTTTGTGCTACTTGGCATGTTTGATAAATAAAAGTGCTTTTTGTTTAAGCATTGCGCAAAGATTATTCTTTTTTTTGCGTCAGATTATGCAAGGCTTCGAGTGTATTTTCCCCCGATAGCATTTGGGTTCCGGGCATAAACTCTTCCAAAACCAACCCTTTACTATGAAGGTTTCATAAGAGAGAGCCCTCTTATGTTTACGGTGCTCTTGAAGAAGACGTCTCATGTTCATTCCGGCACTAGCATTTGAAGTACTTAGTTAACTTTGAAATGATACAATCATTTCATCATTCTGACGAGAAACAAGATAAAAATAAAAGGACTTTAGTTTATTCCTTCTATCTTCAAAAATACATAAGCATTCATTTGCTGAAAGAAAAGAACTTGCCATTTTGTGTGGTTAATTTGTACAACTTGTTTCTACGGGGTCGGTTGTGCAGTCCCCGGTCCCGATGAGATATGTTTATTTTCGGGTTTTGTAGTCCCATTTTTCGTGGCAATCAGGTTGTCGTATTATCATACTATTCCCCCGCCCCTAGTGTTCGAATGTGAAGAATGCGAATTGGAACACTGGAAGTCTTGCTCCTTTGAGGATTCCACTAGCGAATGGTTGTATAATCTTTGGTTCGATAGCAAGCTTCATTTCCCGTTAGGAACTTTGTTATCGAGCCAAAGATTAACTAACCACCCCCTAGTGGCTTGTAGGGAAAACACTTGTAAATGGTTGAATAGCCTTTGGTCCGGTGGCAAGTTTTGCTTCCCATTAGGAATTTTCCACCGAGCCAAAGACTATTTAACCATCTCGCAGTGGTTTGTCATCTCGATGCCTTGTCGTATAAAGGCCTTATCTCTGCTGATGGCATTTTCTTCGTAGTATGCTTTCCGTTGTTGCCTCATTAAAAACCTTGCCAGAAAAACCCTAGTTGGGACAAAAACTGGTCGAAGGGAAAAAGAGTGCAGCACATACTTTCAGTACAAGCGGTGCTTATCAGCATTAATACCTTTTGAGGTGAGTCACGTTCCAGTTTCTCGGAAATTTGACCCCATCTTGGTTTTTAAGTCCGTATGATCCCTTTCCAGTGACAGCTGAAACCCGGTAGGGGCCTTCCCATGTTGGGCCCAGCTTTACTGCGTTAAGCTCCCCGGTGTTGTGAGTCTCTTTCCTCAAAACCAAGTCTCCCACTTTGAAATAACGGAGATTGGACCTTTGGTTATAGTACCTTTCAATTCTTTATTTCTTTGCCATCATCCTTATATGCGCCATGTCACGGCCCAATTTCTCCTATAGAACGTGATGGCGCCCAACGTTGCCGCTAGGCAAGCCAAAAGTGAATTAATCATGCAATTTCTCTTTTTAACAAATTTTCAAGTAGTTAAATTTCATTTATTAAGAAAATAAGGAGTAGAAAATTTAATAAAGTAAAACGAAAACTAATGAGTGAGCAAATGCAGTGAAATAATTACTCCAAAATCATAAAGTCTACTAGTATGTGTTCCAAGACCTGGTGTCACAAGTGTATGTGCAACTAGTAGAATATACAAAACTCTAACTACTGTCTGAAATAAAGTAGACAGAAACTAAATGCGAAAAAGAGACTCTAGGTGTTGCAGAATGGATCAGGAAGCAGCTCACCACTAGGCCTCGGGGTATCGGTGGTACGCGCCGGTATGACTGCAAGATGCACCTGCCTCAGATCCTGTACGATTAGTGCAGAATTGTAGCGTGAGTACATAAACAACATGTACCCAGTAAGTATCCAGTCTAACCTCGAAGAAGCAGTGACGAGGGGTCGACTTTGATACTCACTATGGGCCAATAATACAATACATAAATTCTAATAGGCATGGAGTACATGAATAACAACAATAATAATAACATGATAACTACTTCAACAATTGCAGGCCATTAAATAAATTATAATCTCTTAAGTCACAAAAGTAATATCAAGTGTATTAGGGCTCCAAATATTATCACGCACGATTTATGTCGAGGTCGTACGTCCCGATTCAGAATAACGTGTACACTGCCAAGGGTCGAGCGGCACGAACTATAGATGCATATATTCTACTGTCGAGGCGTTCGGTCCGCTCCACAATAAGAGAGGATACTCTATGAAAATCTTATTTAAAAGTTATTACAAGGCTAATACACAAGGGAGCACAATTTCTATCAACGGTCAAGTAACCAGCCAAAACTCAAGTAAAAGAAATTCGGTCTTTTACAATTCCTTTATCAAGTTCCAATATAATTTAGGCACTTTAATTAACAAGTAGGGTGCAAACATTACAAGCATTTCATGATTTGGATCCTAAACTACCCGGACAAAAGCATAATTAGTAGCTACACACGGACTCTCGTCACCTCGTGCGTAGGTAGCCCCCACAATTAGAAGCAAATAGTAATTTAAATCACCTATGGGTAAATTCCCTCTTACAAGGTTACGCAAGAGACTTACCTCGTCTCAAAGCTCACTTTCCGGCCCACAATTTCGTTCTAAAGCCTCAACTCGATGCCGAACAATCCGAAACTAGTCAAATGTTACATAAATTAATCAATACATGTTCAAAAGTTCATAATTTAACTATTTGAGAAATTACCCAACCCAAATTGGAAGATTCCTAAAATTCACCCCCGGGCCCACGTGACCGGATTCCGGAAATTTTGAAGCTAAATGTTACCCATAACCTCACGAACTCAAATATATAATTTTCACCCAATTCCATAATCTTTTTCGTGGTTAACTCCCATTTTAATCAAAACATAGGTTTTTCAATTGAACCAAAAATTTTCACAAGTTTTCGTGTTAAAATCTATCCAAAATCTATGTATTTAACCTACATCGGATAGAAATTACTTACCTTCAATAGCTAGGTGAAACTCTTCTATAAGAAGCTCCAAAAATCGCCCAAGAAGTGAAATAAATGAACCAAAATGGCCTAACTCCCGACATTAAAAGACCTTACTGCCTCCAGCGATTCTGCTTCTACGGACCTTGGGTCGCACCTGCGACACCGCTTCTGTGGAACACACCAAGCCCAGCACTGGGCACACCTACGGAAAGGACACCGCACCTGCGAGTCCGCTTCTGCGGCTCGCATCTACGACCCAGGCCTGGCCGGTCCTCTTCGCACCTGCTTCCCTCGCAGAAGCGAGGCCGCTTCTGCGAAAATACCTCCGCTTCTGCGGTCCACAGCCAACTCTCTCAAAACTGCTTCTGTGGCCACACTCTTGCACCTACGAGCTCGCACCTGCGGCTAGCCCCTCACAGGTGCAATTGCACCAGAAGCTCTGCTGCTTCAGCCTTTTCCTCCAAGTCCAAACTTGATCCGTGCATCGTTCGATTAGCACCCGAGGCCCTTGGGGACTCGCCCAAACATACCAACAAGTTTGTAAACATAAAACAGACTCGCTCGCACCCTTGAAACGTAGATAACAGCATTAAAACTAAGAATCACAACCCAAAACCAATAGAATCAACTTATGAACTTCAAGTTCTTCCAATTTACTCCGATCATGCCGAATCACACTTAAACTACGCGGAATGACACCAAATTTTGTGTGCAAGTCTTAAATCACCATACAGAACTACTCCTAGGCTCGGAATCCCAAATGGACTCGATAACACAAAAACCTACTCCAAACCAAATTTAAAGAACTTTAAACCTTCAATGTGCCAACTTTCAATATTAAGTGCCGAAACGCTCCCGGGTCATCCAAAACCCGATCCGAATATATGCCCATTCCAAAATTATCATATGAACCTATTGGGACCGTCAAATCCCATTTCCGAGGTGATTTATTAATAATATTGACTCAAGTCAAACTTAGCCCTTTTGGCCCATATAAAGGAACTAAGTGTTCCGATTTCAACCCGAACACTTCCAAACCCGAACTAAAAATTCCCGCAAGTCATGAAACAGTAAAAGCACTTACAGGGAGTCTTATTTAGGGGAATGGGATTCTAGAAAGTAAAATGACCAGTCGGGTCGTTACATGCCAAGTCCCTGCGTTCGTCAAGCAGCTCCAATTTGACCAGCAATGCTTCGTCGTTTGTTTCTTCGACTGCCCGAAAGTACCGCAAGGTTGGTTCTCTTACTTCCACCAAGATCACAACTTCTACACTGTTTACGAGAAAGAAAGGTGTCTCTCCCGTGCTTGACTTGGCCATCGTTTGGTATGCCCACAACACTCCCGGTAATTCTTTAAGCCACTTGCCTTTGGCTGCTTCCAACCTTTTTTTGAGGTTTTGAATAATCACCTTATTGGTTGATTATGCATGTCCATTTGCGCTCGGATGATACGATGAAGATGTTATTCTTTTAATGTTCAAGTCTTCGAGGAATTTTGTGACCTTTGAGCCTATGAACTGTGGCCCGTTGTCACAGGCAATCTCCTTTGGCATTCCAAACCGGCATATTATGTTTTCCTGTAGGAAAATGAACACTTCGCGCTCGCTAATTTTCTGGTAAGGACCTACTTCAACCCACTCGGTGAAGTAATCAGTTAAAATTAAAAGAAATCTTACCTTCCCGGGAGTCGCTGGCAGTGGCCCAACTATATCCACCCCCCATTTCATGAATGACCATGGGGATAGTACCGAATGCAGCAGTTCTACTGGTTGGTGCACTAACGGTGCATGGCGTTGACCTTTCTCGCATTTCTGAATGAATGCCTTAGCGTCTTGTTCCATCCGGGGCCAGTAGTATCCTGCCCTAACTAATTCTAGCACCAACGAATTTGCACCTGAATGATTCCTGCAAATTCGTTTGTGAACCTCTCTTATGACGTAATTAGCCTAAAAAAACTCCTAAGTATCTGGCCAACTGGCATTGGAATGATCTTTTTGTATAAATTTCCTCCCCAGAAGATGTAACGAGCTGCTTTAGTGCAGAGTGCTCGGGATCCCTTCGGGTCTTCGGGCAGATTGCCGCGCTCAAGGTAGTCGATGATCTCATTCCTCCAATCCCGGACTAGGTTGGTTGTATTTACTTCATAATAACCGTCAACATCAAGTACCGAATGCATGAGCTGAATAACGGTACCAAATTGAACCCTTCATTTACGTGGACGATCCCAAATTGGGCACTGCATCTGCTTCTGCAGTTTCATCTCTTGGGATATGGGTGATCGACCATTCCCTGAACCGCGCGAGTAAAGATTGAACCTTAACCACATATTGATACATGCGCTCCTCTTTGGTGTCGAAGATTCCATACACTTGATTTACCACTAGTTGGGAATCACATTTGATTTCAATGATCTTGGAGTCTAGTCCCCGGGCAAGTTCAAGTCCTGCAATCAAAGCCTCATACTCGGCTTCATTGTTAGTCAAGGGAATAGTTCTTATGGCTTGCATTAGGACTTCTCCCAAGAGCGTGATTATGACCACCCCGAGCCTGGACCCATTCACGTTGGAAGATCCATTCGTGAACAAGGTCCAAACTCCTGATGTCATTTCCGACACCATCACCACTTATTTTGTGGCCAAAGGCAGTAGTTTGGGACTAAAATCGGCCACGAAATTGGCCAAAACTTGTAATTTGATCGTAGTCGTAGGCTTATATTCAATATCAAATTCACTAATTTCAACTGCCCATTTGTCCAATCGACCTGATAACTCAGGTTTGTAAAGGACATTCCACAGGGGAAAAGTTGTCACCACAACGATCGGGTGGCATTGAAAATAAGGCCTAATCTTTCGAGCGGCGACTACAAGAGCTAAGGCTAGTTTTTTGAGGTGCGGATAACGAGTTTCCGCTCCCGATAAAACTTTTCTAACATAATAGATAGGAGATTGCGTACCTTCGTCCTTCCGGAATAGAACGACGTTTACCACTACCTCCGAGACCGCTAAGTATATTTGCAATTATTCGCCTTCCTCCGGTTTTGATAGTAATTGAGGGCTTGATAGATACTGTTTCAGGTCTTTTAGAGCATGTTGCCATTCTAGATTCCAATCGAAGTTGTTGTTTTTCTTCAGAAGTGAGAAGAAGTGATGACATTTTTCTGAAGACCGAGAAATGAACCTACTTAGAGCGGCCAGTCTTCCGATTAGTCTTTGGACTTCTTTCACATTTATCAGCTGGTCTGGGGTGTCCTTGATGGCTTTGATCTTGTCAGGATTGACTTCGATCCCCTTTTATGACACCAAGAAACCCAAAAATTTACTAGAGCTAACTCCGAATGCACATTTTTCGAGGTTAAGTTTCATGATGTGCTTTTCTTAGGATATCGAAGGTTTCCTGCAGGTGTTTCAGATGATCGCATGCATTCAAAGACTTAACCAGCGTATCATCTATGTACACTTCCATTGTTTTCCCTATTTTCTTTTCGATCATTATGTTCATGAGCCACTGATAAGTGGCACCAGCGTTTTTAAGCCCGAAGGGCATCACATTATAGCAATATGTAACAAAGTTTGTTATGAGAAAAAAAAATATGATCCTACAGGTTCATCTTAATTTGGTTGTACCCGGAATAGGCATCGAGAAAACTCATTAACTCGTATCTGGCCGTAGCATCAATCATTTGATCAATATTTGGTAGTGGGAATGAGTCTTTTGGGAACGCCTTATTCAAATCCTTATAATCTATGTACATACGGAATTCATTATTCTTTTTCGGAACTACTACTACGTTAGCTAGCTAGTCGGGATACTTTACCTCCCAGATTGAGCCGATGTCGAGCAATCTAGTTACCTCTTCTTTAATAAACCTGCTTTTAACCTCGGCAATTGGGCGCTTCTTTTGCCTTACCAGCGAGATGCTTGGGTCCAGGCTTAGCTTGTGCAAGACCACCTTTAGCAGGATCTCTATCATATCCGCGTGTGACCATGCAAAACAATCAATATTAGTTTTAAGGAATTCAATAAATCCTTACCTGAGCTCGGGGTTTAGTTTTGTCCCCAAGTGAAACTTCCTCCCTAGAAACTTCTTGAACAATGCCACTTGTTCGAGCTCTTTCGCCGGACTTGGTCGCGTCCCTTTCTTCTAGTACTTGGAAATATCTTGGTACCTGTTGGATTCCGACGGCTCCTCCCCTTTGTCATCTTTGTTTGGGTTGGGAGCAGGTGTCGGTTCCTGTAATTGCTATAACGCGTGTTCCTTCCCTTTACTTCTGGAAACTAAGACCGCATTCATCTCCCTTGCCACCGGTTGATCTCCTCTTATTTGTTTGATTCCCTCTGGAGTTGGGAATTTTAGAAGTTGGTGATATGTTGATGGTACGACATTCATCTCGTGTATCCATTGTCTGCCAAAAATTATGTTGCAGCCCATGTCGCGATCTACTACTTCAAATAAGGTAGTCTTTATGACCCCTTCGGCATTCGTGGGCAGCAAGATCTCTCCTTGGGTTGTCACACTTGCCAAGTTGAACCTGGCGAGGAGTTTTGTTGCCGGAATGATGCTTCCAGTTAGCTTAGCTTGTTCCAACACTCACCATTGTATGATGTCGGCTGAACTTCCTAGGTCAACCAAAACACGTTTAATCTTGAAATATAAAACGTTAAGAGAAATTACCAGGGCATCGTTGTGCGGCAGTATAAGTCCATCAGTTATTGAAGGTGATGCCGTCCTCGGCAACATCCTGGAGTTTCTTGCTATGGGTCACAGACACCTTTGTCTTTTTTGCCGCCAAAAAGGACACACTTTTGATCTCGTTCCCCCAAAAATCATGTTGATAGTTAGTCGAGGAGGGTCTTCCTCTATCTTCGAGGGCTCTGCATTGTCTCGGTTGCGACTGTAATTTTCTTATCCCGATCGCTTAAGAACTCCTTGAGATGGTCGCTCTTTAACAATGTCTCCACCTCCTTGCGCAGATGTCGACAGTCCCCAGTTCGGTAGCTATTAGTCCCATGCTATTCGCACCATAAATTAGGATACCTCTAGCTAGGATCGGATCTCATCAGCCTCGGGAACCGTGCTTTCTTGATGTTCCTCATCGGCGATACCAGCTCCACTCTGCTGACATTGAAGTTATATTTTGACATCTTAGGATAAGTGGAATCCTTGGAACTCGATACCTCCTTGTCTTGAAACGACCTCTTATTTTTGGCCGCGGTCAGTTCTTCTATCGAGAGCGAACCTATCCGCCGATCAGAACCCTCTGCTGCCATGTCATTCAGCCCTCTTGTATGGAAAAAACTGGCCCTTAGAAGATTGCCGATCTACGTCAAAATCATCATTCGATTTATCCATGTTCATTTCTCGATCCCGACCCTTAGTTGACACCGGAAACCCGAGTTGATCATCTTCTATTCTTATATTTGATTCATAATAGTTATGGACATCCACCCATGTTGTTGCCTTGAACTCGAGCAGGCTTTCTTTCAGTTTCCAGGAGGCGTCGTAGCTCCTCAGGTTTAACCCTTTAGTAAATGCCTCAACTGCCCATTCATCTGTCACGGCCGGTAGCAGCATCCTTTCTTTCTGAAACCTAGTCACAAACTCATGCAGCGACTCGTACTCTACTTTTAAAATTCTGAATATGTCCGCCTTCCGGGCCTGGACCTTCCTGGCCCTGGCACGGGCCTTGATGAAAGACCCTGTGAGTATCTCAAAGGAATCTATTAAGTGATCGGGTAAGAGTGAGTACTATGTCAGGTCCCCCTTCATTAGGGTTTCTCCGAACTTCTTCAGCAGGACCGACTCAATCTGATGTTGAGCCAAGTCGCTTCATTTTATCGCGTATAGGTGGTGATGTGCTCCTGAGGGTCCGAAGTCCCATCATATTTTGGTACATCTGGCATATTGAATCGCTTCGGAATTAACTCTAGTGTTGTGCTAGGATTGAATGGCAACTGGGTGTATTTCTTTGAGTATGAGCCCTTCATCACAGGTGGTGTGCCCAGAATTTGGTTCATTCGAGCGTTTATTTCCCTCATAAACCGCATGAGCTCAATTTTGAAGGGATCGTTACTGTTCTTATTACCAGTTCCACTGCCGTACCCCCCTCCCCCCCGACCCCGTCGAAGCCAACCTCACCCCTCGAGGTTTTGTTATCAACCCTTTGCACTGTTTGATTTGTCGAAGCACCAGGAGGAACTGGGCCTCTTCCATTCGCGTTGTTGGAAGCACCCGACAACGCTTGCCTTAGTTATGTCATGGCCTGGTCCTGCCATGAGAGATGGCCCATGATGGCATTTTGTTGTTCTCTCAAGATCCTCACCGTTTTCGCAACGTGCTCGTCCTTAGAATCACGAGTCGGCTCCCGTTCGTGTCGGGGATATGAATTGGTGTTGCTACGTCCTCCTTATTGCGGGTGTCACTGATTGAACCCTCGTGTTGAGGCAAGTTTTCTTATACCTCAATGCTGTGTGCGATATTGACATCGTTAGCTGTCATTTTTTCACGATTTTGCTAAGAAACAAGGAATCAAACAGGTTAGTAATAGATGCAAGGATCAACTCAATTACACTGCTATCTAAGCTCCACGGTGAACGCCAAATTGTTTACTCATAAAACGCTATAATTTGAATTTATAACGTGGTTTATAGACAAGCGAATCAATTTGATCCCAAAATGATAAATAAATTAAATAAAATATAAGACTTAGCATTGAAATCGGGATAAAATAGCAGATTGTATAGTTTCGGGAGCAAGGCTTCCGGAGGTAGCAATATGAATAGCATTAGACAGAAAATAAAGTATTATTCAGCTTGCAATAGTGTATAGCATAAGTTTGTCAAAATTTTTGTGTGTTACAATGATTGTTGAAGCCACTATTTATAGCTATACCTAGGGAATAGGTCTTAGGATCAAGCCCCTTTTATATGACAATAATGGGGGTCATTGATGAATATGTAATGGCAGGCCATGAATGCCAAAATTCTCTGCAACGGCTGTGTTACTTAATATCGAGGAATATTCTTCATTAAATGTCATTTGGTGACAAACATTCATTTTGCTTCGGTTGATTCTATTCCCTTCGGGATTTTTCCGGTGCAAACTGAAACTGTTTTTCTCGGACCTGGTTTCTACTCGCTTCATCTTCAATCTGTCTCCAGTTCCACGTGTCACGCTATCATACGATCAGTTAATACAAATCGATTTTGCCTGATACAGTCGTGACTTTCATCGCTTCTTTCATCATTCCATTGTTTTATGTCGTTATCATAAACATCATTTGTTCCATCATCATCTTGATTTAACCTAACTTCAGACTCTTGTTCTTGATTGTTGCACGTGCTCTCTCTTCGGTGGCAATAATATCAGTAAATATAACATTGTAACAAAACCATGTCAGCGAAAGGTCTTTGTTCCTAAAATTTTTGTATTTAGAATTCTCCTGTGAAAAAGAATTTTAAAATACTCTAAACAAACAAATGAAACCAACAATTAAAAGAGTTATGAAATAATTATAGAAAAGCGCTAGCAATGTACCTTAATTTTTTGCTCCCACCAATCATCATCTATAGAGGTGGTAAAATGGTTAAAAGAAAATAATTATTCACCCATATTATCCATCAAAAAGTGGGTTGGATAATAATAAACCATTTCAAAACGGGTCAAATATGAATAAAGAACCATATTATCCACTTAGAAAATGGTTAACCAAATGGATAACTAATGTGTTTAACTTTTACATTTGTAAAGCCTCAAATTGGGGTTCCTCAAGTTTGGAACACTAGGAATTCTCTCATAAGTGAACATATTTAAGAAGCCATGGATAATAGGGATATCCATATTATCCACCGGATAAACCCATTTTTATCCGTCTCAAATACGGGTCGGGTCGGATAAATTATTTATTTTTTAAATTACCCGTTTTGACCTGCTCATATCTGACCTGACCCGCCCGTTTGCCACCCCTAGTCATCTGCAATATTTAATTTTCTTGTGGGATTCCATCCTAAACCTGTCTCACCTCTCATCAACTGGTTAAAAAGAGTCCACTCTGCTTTCATGTGATCCAAATGATTTTTCATTTATTTTTTATTATATTCCTCCATCCATCTTTAGATAAGTAAGTTTTGGCCTATTTTCTTTTCTAACTTCTTGATCACACAATTCAATGAGTTTAATGTGTGCATATTTGTCTCACTTAGCATTATATCGTCCAAACGTACTTTCTGCCAAAATTGAATGTTAAAAATCTAAAGAGATTACAAGATTTAGCTATAAGCGTATACCTATAATGATTTTTGTGCACAAATCAAAATAATCAAAGTTCAAAAGAACGTCTTCTTATTTTTGTGTGTCACATAATTTGAAGTAGAAATAATATTCAATATTGTAAGGAGACCAACTGCCTTAAACTTCTAGCGGCTAACAAATAATTAATGAAAGGAAATATAGCAATCAAATTATATATGAGACCAACTGCCTTAAACTGTCATGTATTTTCTTATACAATTAATAGTACATTCTTTATCCTTTTTGGTCAATAAATATGTATGTTATGCATGTATTAGATATTGAGTTACTAACACAGATGTAAAATGCACAAATTTAATCTCAAAGAGTGTTTGATAAACTCCTCTTATCATCTCTTAAACTGGTCATTCGACTAGTATGTATCTTCTTAGTATTTATAAGCATCTAATCTTTGCTACGCACACTATTGAATACAATCTGCTTGTTTGAGGCATAATAACTCTTAAAAAGAGAAACTAATCAGATCTCAAATCAACGGGCTAAGGCAGTATCCAACAGAATATATTTGAAGCCAATACTCTCACAAGTAATTCTGTAGTCAATATTATTCCTACGCATTGACTTCTTCCCGTGTAAATAATTAATTTGCAAATACTTCATAATTTTCTTTTCTTGGACAGAACTGATACTTTATAAAGTTAATAAGCCATTAACAAGTTCTAGAGAAAACTTTGGATTTTAATTGCAACTCTTTACTGTATCCAGCTGATCATAGTGCACGGTTCTTTCTACTAAAACTAAAATCCCACAATAAAATTATACAACTGAGTAGGAATCTCTTACTTAAGGCTAAAAATAATACACGTCACATAGATAACAATATGCAGAAGACAAGTGAATTTTGTTACCTCCGATTGCAGAGACACGGGCTGTTTAGGTTTTGAAGAACTGGGAGAGAGTGAAATTATATGAGGATAGTATACACACAGATTTGTTTTAAAAGAAGTATTTTAGGAATATAATAGTAAAATGGTCAAACCTAAAGTGCTTATAAGCTGAAATTTGATAAGTTGGGGGAAACTGTTTGGCTAAGCTTAGGTCAAACTGGCTTATAAGCATCTTTTGGCTCATTTACGCGTTTGGTAAACATCCAAAGTGCTTATTAGCTAAAATCAGCTATAAGTCAGAAGTTGGTCACCCCCAACTATGACTTCTCAGCTTATAAGCACTTTTAGTTTGGCCAAGATTTTTACTAGTTTATCCTTAATAATATTTTGTAATTCACAAAATGCTTTTCTCAATAAACCGTTTCCTATAAAATTTTAATCCATTCACCAACCGATAATCCGATGCCAATAAACTAATTTTGCGATTGAGTTATCAAGTATGACTCGATTTTTAACAACCTTAGTTAGTCCTTTCCTTAGGCTCCCCGAATAGCAAGAGCTTTTGTACCCCATTTCTTTTTTTTTTTTCCTTTCTATTTTGTGTTATAAACCAAATGTTGTATTAATTATCTATTATAGGGAATTTTATGAAGAGATAATTATTTCTTTGTTTAACCTAAAATCCGAGTAACAATTAAACTTATATTGGTTTTAAAGATATGTGATTTAATCCAATACCAATTAATAAACAAGGAGTTAAATATATAAATTGAAGAAGTAAAGCAAGTCAAACCAGTGTGCATGCCAAGTCTTGACCTCGAGTTATGGTGGCCTCGAGGTAGGTTAGTAAGAACAATAAAATAATAAGGCAACTCTGATAAACAGTAAGCAAGAAAGTGAAGAATGTATATTCCTTTGTCAATGAATCGTGTGTTACAAATGAATCGGATCCCCTTTATATAGTAGGGGAGTCCTAAATAAGGTACACTTCTAATTATAGTAGGGAATCTTATTAGACAGCTGTCTAACCCCCAAGTACAAATTCGTTCCGAAATTTACGCCGGGATCTTCGGGCCGTTGCCGGAATCTCGCTCTTTCTGTTAATAAACCATAACAGTATTATATCGAGGTTGGTCAAACTCGGCCTTGGCCTTCATCGAGCACTTCGGTCTTCAAGTTCTATACTCCGCCATCGGGCTCGAGCTAGGTCCGTTTTGAGCTTTTTCTCGAAGCAACTCTCCGAGCCTACGAAATCGGGCATACCTGATTTCGACCGTATATAGATAGTCCCTGCGTTTCTTAGAATAAGATGATAAGAAATGATTTGAGCCTCGATTTTTTGGAGCCCCTGATGATGACATCATCCCCGTGACGTAAGCGCTTGAAGTGACCGTAACGTCCCGTCTGTTCGCTTCCTCAAAACATTAAATGCTCGCTAGTGGCGGTCGGCCACTTGCGCCGTCGAACCGTCGCCGTTTGCCTATAAATACAAGGCTCTTTATTCGAATCAAAAACTTTACTTCCATCTTCAAACCACCTTCAAACTTCCCTTATCTCTCCCCCTCTTCATCTCTCTCTCTCACTACATGTTACTCCCGCCCTTTTAGTGCCGAAAGATATCAAACTCCGCCTCTTTCCGCTTCTTCTAACCTAAATCAATGGTGAAAACCTCCAAAATAGTTCTTCAAAAGGAGAAAGCTTCCTCCTCCTCTTCTCGGCCGGCTGGCGATAAAGCGTCGGCCCTTCACAAGATTGTTCCCGGCCCATGTGTCATAAAGAAAGACTTAAAAATTGAAAATCCCCCACGATTCCTGGCCGATGTGAGCATGTATCGAGGTATATTTGCTCGATAACGAAGAAACACCTCGAGGCCATGAAGAGGGATTGTGGCTGGGGGGATGAGGTGTGGTACAGATCCCCACCCCCGAGGAAAGTATCACCACTCATGTGGAGGGGTTCCTAAGTGTTTACACTTACCCCTTCACGCTGGGTCCCATCGATCCAATCGTGATCGACTTCTGCAAGAGGTATCAGGTCACTCTCGGCCGGATCCACCCTTCTTTCTGGCGCATAGTGATCATGCTCCGCAATTTCTCCAGCAAGACCGAGGGACTAGAGTTCACCCTCAGTCATCTTATCCGATTGTATTGGCCTCGGCTTTTCCGAGGGTTGATCAAGCTCCAACACCGGTCGACCAAGGCCTTCTTTGCTAGCAATGACGAGGATAAAGATCGGGGCTGAATGAGCCGGTTCGTGCGAGTGAGGACCTGCGACATCATCCTAGAGGAGAAAATGTCGTTCCTAGAGAAGTGGAACCCCGATCGTAAGTGAAGTTTTTCCCAATAGCCTTTTGTACTCCATTTTTGCATTGTGTAATGCCTTCATCTTTTTTGCAGCGGTCGCTTGGATGCCTTACGCGGTCACCGACCTCGAAGGCTGGGTCCGAAAACTAGCTGCGACCTCCTCGTATGACAAGCGCCGCTGGCGTGACTTGGCGAGGGGTAGATGGGAAGCCAAACACCACGGTAAGTTCTTCTTTAAGTTTTTGATGCTTTCCCCTTCATCGGAGATATTTCTTTACTCATACCTAATTTTCGTTCATGCAGGCATTGGAGATGTTTCTGAAATGAGACTAGCCCCTCCCGGGTAAGGGACCGAGTCCCCAATTCCGAAATCGGGGAAAGATAATAAGAGAAAAAGGGATTTGAAGCCCAAAAACCCCCAAGATAAAAGGTCTCCTACTCGAAGACGTAGGAGGAATTTCATTCCTGTGGATATAGACTCAGTCCACCAGCTAAATGATGAAGAAGAAGACGAGGGTGAAGAATCGGCGTTGGGGGCCCGAGCCAGGAAATCAGTCAAAGCTGCCAAGCCCTCTGAACCAGAGACCCTGACTCATCGTGAGGAGGCTCCGAACAAAGACGCGGGCAAATCCCACGAATCGCCCGAGGTCGAGATTGTTCCTCAGCCATGAACAAGCACACCAAAGGGGATAGGTTCCAAAATCCCAGAGCTGAACAGAGCGCCCGGAGTGATTTGCTCGGGGCCATGACAATAGGTCACTCTCCTCCTCTACCGGCTTATTCTGGGGAGGCCATAAGGGAGGCTCAGGCTCTGCAAATGCCTAACTTAAGCGGAGTCCCCAGTGGAAAGATCCTTCCCGGGATTGCTTTATCGGGGTCGATGATGCCGCTGATCTCAACGACGCAGCTACTCTCTTCGAAGAGGCTCAACATCTTTTCTCTCAAGTAAGCATTGATTCCTATCGTTGTAATTTCCTTTTTTTCTTCTTCTCCCCTTACCCTAACTGATATCCTTTTTTTTTGTGTAGGCTTTCACCAGGTTTAGGGCCGACCTAAGCCAATGCGAGGCCGAGCTCCAGAAGACCTCGGATGAAAGGAATGTCCTGAAGCTCCTTGTTGATACCCAATTTTCTCCATGTATTTTTATATACTCAAAATAGTCTCAAAATAGCATGTACATGCATATATAAGCATGCCCAAGAATTTTGGTATTTTCCCTTATTTTTAAAGTTTTTAAAAGCAATTTATTGTCCATTTTAGCAGTACAAAACCAACAATTGTCCCAAAAAATTATCCTTTTTGTGATTAACCTATTTTTATTCTCATATTTACACCAAGATATAATTAAGATAATTTTTTGCATATTTTTTACGCATTTGTTTGGTATTTTTAAAGCTAAGTTGCATATAGTTGTAATTATAGCCTATTTTTACGATTAGCAGCATTTTACAATTGTAAAATTATTTCCAGTATTTTTAGATTAATATTTATACATTATTAATTAGTCCGGTACCTTTAATTTGTTTTAAAATCTTTTTTAACTATTTTATAAAAAATAAAAGAGGGAAAATTGGCTATTTAACAAACAGCCCTTTATTATTTCAATCCTAGCTAATTTAACCACACCCCCCATCAGATTTAATTGGCCCAATATCCAATTGAAACACCCCAGCCCAATCCCTAATATAACCCGGCCCAACCCCGATTTAATCTGAGCCGTTGATCAAATAAGATCAACGGCCCAGATTACCTTTCCTTAATTAAAATTCTAACTACCACCCCCCCGACCCCTTATTCTTCACCGTCTCTCATCTCTCTACTCTCTCTCTCTATCTCTAGTCTCTTCTAGAGACTTCTGTCTCTTCCCCTTCTCCGACGAATCCCTTCATCTTCTCCGGCGACCTTCTCCACCGGAGACCATGGATTCCTCACCCTCTGCCTCGTATGGTTCTCTCATGCCGGTAAATGTCATCCCTAAGGCCCTCTAAGGGCGAGGACCCGTCTACTCACACCCATGGTGTTCCTGTTAGCTTCAGGCCTCCGAAGTTTGATTTCGAGTGAGGCTTGTGACCTTTGAGGCTCGAACCAGTAACGTTTGATGTTCTTCTTATCTTCTCTGAGGTTTTCTTTGAAACCCTAATGTTTGGAACCTCCGATTCTTTTAGATTTACAGTAGATCTACGCATATTACGAGTTATTATGATGTTTCCTTTAAAAAACTTTCTATTTTTTCTGAACGGACCTTCACTTTTAACTAGGGTTCCGAAACCCTTTCTCAAAATGGTTTTCTTTATCAATTTTTAACACTATCTCATGATTTTCCTTCATATTTACCATTGTTGAAGTCTTTTCCTTGTGATTGGGTCAGTATATGTGTTTGATTATCACGAATGGTTTGAAATTCTAGTGATTCTACTATGTTTCCCATTAGGGTTTATGGCTCTTCGTCTCTTTTGCATGTATCATGTCTACTCTATTGATTCGTACTAGTATCTATGTGAAACCCTAATATTTAGACTTAGAACCCTGAAAGCTGCTCTTTTTTCCTGTGTGCTTGCATTTGCGTTCATGTTTCACTAATCTTTACCCTATGCTGTTTGTCTTTGGGTTCATCTCGCATCCCTGACTCACATGACTCCTAATGTTATATACCAGGGTTTCTGATTTTCGTCTAATGTGTGTTTATTCCCTTTAAATCAGTATTAGTTTGCCACTTTGAATCCTTGAATGATTGTGACTAGTACTTTACTGATTTTGTGTATTTTCCTTTAACCATGATACTTGCCTTAGAACTCTTTGCTGATTTTATGTATTTTCCTTTAACTGTGATACTTGCCTTAATACTCTTCACTGATTTTGTGAATTTCCTTACTTGTTGACATCTGCCTTAACTGATAACTGATTCCCTGCGATACTAGGGGATCTCTTACTGATTTTCAAAATGATACTCTGCCTTATTTTATGTGCAAGCATGTCGCCAATTGATTCTTACTTTCCTTAATTCATATTTTCTGTACTTGGTCCTAATCACACGCCTTATTCTTTACTACTCTATGATGATTGAAATTAGTCTTTCAATTAGTCTCTTTCCTTATTTGTCACCCTGGTAGCCGCTTGAACTAGGACTCCCCAATTAAAGGGGAGTACTTACATTGATTGTGATTTTGATTGTATTTACTTGCATAATTACACTACACTTTACTTCTTACCTTATTTTTATACTCGTTTCCAGAACTATAAATACTCTATTCTTTCATTAGCAAAACGCACACAGAG